>NC_090761.1:44575485-44607985 GCF_036898095.1 Palaemon carinicauda
CGTTAAATTAATACGTAGCTTAGAATAGCGTAAAAAGAAGCACCATTGTAAAAGTATAGAGTTGTAATGGGAAGACCTTAAAAGGAATGAACACGTAATGGCAATGTAGAAACCATGCGTGTTTTATGAAAGTTCCATGTGTGCTTGTAGTGGATTTGAAGCCTGAATGAGAATTGCATGAAACGCTTGGCAAGTGGTGGATTGTAAAGCGAAATATACAGGGTTAGAAAGAATGTTGTGGGCATGAAGAAAGTAATAGGTACGTTGAATGTATTAGAATATAGGAGTAAATGAGAAATCTTGTAGATAATGTTTGCATAGTTGGCATACTGGTTTGAACCTACTCTCTTTACAGTGTTTCTTTATTCCTTGTTTAGTTCGTGTGCGCATCTGTTGTTTTATTGCAGAGTACTTTTCAATGTTTTGAATTTATTATTGTAATGGTACTTAAATATACTAGGATAATTGCAGAAAATTCTTTGCTTGTTCAGTAGAATCTGTTTCATAGAATACTAAGGAAATCGCAAATATTCTCCAGAGAAGGAAGATATAACTTTTGTGGGTGCGCGAAAGCGGCGCTACTGGAAGCGACTGACTATCTTGGCTTCTTGTGGTTGAGAGTGGAAACCTCATTTATTTCGTTATTTGATTTTTGTTGTGCTTGACACGCACCTGCTTGTCTTTATTGTTTCTTTTATAAAGATTATTGCTTGATGATCTTATGACAATTGATTCAGTGATTTTAACTAAATTATTTTAAATATCTTTTGCCGACATGAAAAGATTCTTTGAATTTTTTTTATTACATTATCACTTGTAGATTTCTTCTGACTCAGTCACTTCCAGTTTCGGGATGAAAGTAGATGCGTAAATGATATGTAGTTTTCGAAGTGAATTCAAGACTTAAAAAGTTAAAATTTATTTTTTTTTTTTTTTTTTTTTAGGACATATGCTCATAAAGATTTCTGTTTTCATTAATTTGTTTATTGTCAGGCTGGAAGTATAAGGCCTCCCTTCCTTTTTTTTTCTTTTTTTCTTCAAAACAATCTAATATTTAGTCATAGTTGTACCATACTTGCTTTCCAGATATACACAATATTGATAAATGAAAATTACTGTAAAAAGAGCTATCCATATATTGAATTATCACTGCAAGAGATAGACGACAGATTCGATTGGTTTCAAGTATACTATGTCAATATATATGATTAAAAGAATCACGTTATTGGCTATTTTTCTCTTTAGTTTAAATTTAGAATTTTAAATATTAGTAGTTGCAATAGTATATTTTTCTTCTTATATTAACAATCATCAAAATTAGTGGAATGTAAAGTGGTACTATTATATTTTATATTGTATTCGTAAGCAGTTAATCCGAATCGATAAGATATACTAACCCTGTTATCAGTTTCCTTTTTTTTTTTGCTCATGGTGAAAAAGGTCCTGATGATTATTATTTACTTAGTAAATAGCTCAAGTAATTTTCATACCAGTAATTATTATTAGCACGTATTTCTACTACTGAGGAAGTGTTTTCTCGTGTAAATGGCTTCAAGTTTTAAATTATTTTATTTACCGTTAAAGATTCCCTTTTTTTTCTAGTATCGGCCATGAACCGGGCATGTAGAACGATCAGGAAGGAGGAAGTTCTTGTTCCTTTATCGCCTTATGGGTGTTTTTTTTAAAAAAATTTTATTATCCAAAGATTAATCCTAAAGAATGTAAAATAGAATAGAACTACTGTATAGTATTTATTAAAGTGAAACATTATTCAAATTTCAAACACTTACTGATAGATTATTTTTATTTAAACTTTCAATGCTATCTTTAGACACGATTGGAATATCCAATATAAATAAATATACTTTTTTGCGCGGGTATAATTTAAAGGTGTCATAATTCAAGATACAGCCAACTTAACAACTGCAAGTAGTAGAATAACAAGAGGTTTAGGTCAGTTACTCTTGCTATTATATAGTATTGCCAGGGGCATGGAGAGTACACCTCTCTCTCTCTCTCTCTCTCTCTCTCTCTCTCTCTCTCTCTCTCTCTCTCTTATGACTCGTGTCCCTTGTCAGCCTTCATGTTTACTGTCACCACCAGCCTCCGACGACTGGTAGCGATATCTGCTTCCTTCAGCGGTAATTTGATAGTTTTTCCACTACTTCCGTTTGGCGTTACTGACAGTTTGGATGAATCTATCTTTGCTGATGACATCTTGGTTTAAATTTTATTTGCCTCTGTACACACAATTATTCATAATTTTATTATTTGATTTAATTACATTTATATTTTTCCAGTAACCTTGCATTGTTTTGTAATTAATCTTGCTTATGACTTTAATATTTGATATGATTTATTGCGTGTAGTACCAAACTGAACTTTCTATCTTAATATGTAGCTTTCTATTTGTTGGTAGGCAGGGCAGTATAAAAATACTACATAATCTTGAACTGAGCTTTCGAGTATATTTACTCGATGTTCTTACACTTAACCTTAGCAGCTTTCTTTTGCTATTAGTAGGTTTTTCAAAAACATCATCTTGTTTCTCTTAAATCATTGCGTAATTACTTAGCATTTGGCAGTTATTGCTCCAGGGATAGAGAACTCGGGGAAAGTTGCAGGTGATAGAAACCCGAAGTGGTCAAGCCTAATTCTGTTAAGGGATGTAACCGATGTTGTTGGTTCGTTGGCTTCACCGTCGAAGGTGAAAGGCAGGCGGAAATATTTAGATTTCTTTTAGTGTTATAAATTAAACTTTGCTATTTTTCATTTTTTTTTTTCAATTCTGCCTCTTAAATTAGATTGTTATGTTATTGGTTTGATATACTTAGTTTTACATTTTGTATTACTATGATAACCCTGAAATAAAATGAGATAATCGAATTGTTTTGTAAATATTTGCCAGTGTCCTTGACATTCGTTTTCCTGAAGGCAAATTGCTAATCAAAGGGTCACCATAGGGTAATCATTTTATTTCACACTAACACACACACACACACACACACACACTCATATATATATATATATATATATATATATATATATATATATATATATATATATTGTGTGTGTGTATGCGTACATGTGTGCGTTGTCTAGAATTTAGCCGGGAGTCAAGGGTAGAAGATGAAAAGAATCTTACTCCAAACCACAATTCTGCGTCCTAATTTGAAATTCACTGCAATAGTTAGCTCCAATATCATTTTCGGACTTTGACTTTGTTATAGTATATATAAATGCGTTTTGTAGTGAAAGTCATCTAGCCTATATAACAAAAAGAAGTATTTTAACTAGACTTTAGCGATAGATGATTATGAAAGTTTAGGTATCATTTTTATCAGTGGGTATATTAGAGGTTGTTTTTACATGATTGTACATTTATGCAAACTCATCTCGATTTTTTTAAAAATTTATTTTTCTTTGCATTTAATGTTTACTGTTACTAAACTGGTGGCTCGTCGAATTTTTATTCTGGTCACCTTTGTGAAATTTATCTCTAGCTGTATTTACGGATTTTACTTGAATGTCACATTGTATTGATATGTGTTTATACTGTATATCCTTCAGATGTATAGTTAATTCGCCGTAAGCTAATAAACTTTCATTTCTTTCCACATTTTACGTTTCACGTACCTCGCTGTAGCATTCTAAATGCTATGTAAATTTTGTGGTTTGAACGTAAAGTGACCATTAGATTTACATCGAGGTGCGTTACATATCTTTTTCCATATGAAAGTTATGGTTCTCTAAGGAATTTCAATTTCACAGAGCTTTGTAAAATTTATACTTGTAAACTATTGCTGTCATTCGACGCCAGGCTCCTACCCAGTATTATATTGATTTAGTTGTTGTTTTAGCGATAGTCCTTTCTTGTTGTTTTATGGGTATTCTGTCATTTGTATCTGGTGTTGCAACTTACATGCTTTTTAACTGCTTCAGAAGAACGTGTTCTTATAATGAATAATAATGATTTCGCACCGATGTCTTTATTTCTATTTTTTATCTTATGCACAAGCAAGGTCTTGAAGCCTCAGATGTGAAACATGTCTTTGGGATTAGAGAACTGGAAGCTTTTTACTTTAGTTGTTCAGAATGAACTGAATTTTTAATTTGTTTTATTATTGCTATTATTGTTCAGGATTGGAAGAATGACCCTCAGTTATCTAGTTTTCTTCTAATAAAATATCAGTAATATCCCACAATATCATTAATTTCATAAGGTTATAGAGCAGCAGTTCTAATGGAGCCTATATGAATAAAGTAAGCAGAGAAAATATAACCCATTATTGAGACCAAGATCATGAATTTTTATTTTACATTCCCATCCATTCTTGCAAATATATGTGCAGATGTTCAGTGGTACTCATACAGTTTCATAAATCCACACCTAGTTATGATAGTAATTCGGTATTCTTAGTAGGCTCTTAATCATTGTGGTGGTCGAGTACTAAATCTTCCCTGGTGGTTATAAATTAGGGGTTATTTCCTAGAATGAGACGTTAATGTATTTAAATAGTTGCCGAGAGTTCCCTGCTGCTATGCATTAGCCCTCTCAATGTGAATGTGATAGATGTCTGCCTAAGGTAGGCAGGTTGAAAACTGGGGCTAAGTCTGTTATTTCTTTACTTGCTTTAAGGGCCATTTTCCCTGCTCATATCATGCAAGGAAACCCTATACACCCCAGGACCTACAAGATGTGTTTGTCGCATACTTTCTTGGGTATTTAAAGTGTTGCACAGGATATTCAGTGTTAATTGTAAAATACACATTATCGAAGCACTCTGAAAACAATAAAGTCTTTATTTTCGTTTTGAAAGCCTTAATATCTTATGTCTTTCGGATATCTAGTGGGAGCTTGTATATAGTCTTTGGGGCGCATATTTGAAAGCTCTAAAATTATAGTAGAGATACATCTTGGCTCCAATAATTTGAAACCACCTTAAACTATTCTCGTGTCGACACCATTCGTTGACTGTACGATGTGTAGCAATTATCTAAGATATTTTAGACGTCCGGTTCTGATAACTGGATGTTTCATTGGACATATCTATTCTGGTTTTAATAGAGAGTGTAATTCAATTAGTCTTCCTTTTTTTTCGTCGCGCGACCCCTTTTATCAATCTTGTTCCTCTGCTTATGTGGTTTTGTAATTTCTCAAGTTGCACTTTTGGGTAGATTGTATTAGATGGAGTTGCAGTAGTCAGTCCTGGTAATAACACAGGCAACCACAAGTTTCTTTACAGAATATTTTTCCAGATACCTCTTTATAAAAGCAACGTTTTTAATGGGATATCCAGCGATTCTTACTACATTATTTATTTGAGAAATGAAAAAAAGATTACTGTCAAGTGATATTTTTTGTCGTATGTGGTTGTTTATATTTACTTACACTCAAAATACATGTGCGTATCTATTTTGATTATTAAGCATCCTTAACCACACGACACTTGAAAATAAACATTTATAAACATATATTAAGATAGACTTATAGTCGTTCATTTAGTTGGAATATAGTAAGTGGAACCAATGATACCAAGACGTACTTATTTTTCACATCATTGCCTGTCTAATGCGTGTATGTTATTTAGAATTTTGCTTAATTTTTTATAGATAAGTTTAGGAAATGCTTATATATAGGTCTTCTTTAAAGTAAATATGCTCTACGTTGTCAGATGTATTTAGCCTCTTTTAGGATGGAATTAGATTTATGGATTTGGTTTATATAGCTTAGCGCTGAGTCTTGTAAGGCCATTCAGCGCCCAATTGCATCTAAGGGAAAACCCTAGAATTACGCTTTACGGTCAGAGCTAGAAGAGGTTGGTCTGCAAGATAAAGTGAAGGAAATAAGACAGGATGTAAAGTAGAAGGATATGAAGTAAGCGCAGCTAGAGCCGTAGTAACACTGTAAAGACCCATAAGTAAAGCCTACAGTGTACCATATGAGGTGCACTGACGGCACTGCTGCCCTAAGGGGTACCCCCTCTGGAGATTTGCAACATATTACTCATTTTGTCAATTACGTAAAAGGATGGTTAGTTTTTAAGGCACTATGTAAAAAGTCATTCGAAATAATTAACGTTTTTTTTTTTCCATTTCAGCGTGGTGAAAATGTCGGAGTAGGGCGAGGGTCTAGTTGCTCTACAAGCAGGAACCCAGGCGCCAACACCAGTGCTACCAAAACTACCGCCACCCCCACCGCCACCGCCGCCACTACCACCACCTCCACCTGTAGGAGTTGCAAGTTCCCCCAGCAGTGTGGGCGAACTTGTCTCCAACAACACCACCGTCAACATGACAACCCACCCCTAATTATCCTTAGCCCCCCTGAGGAAAACCAGAAACAATCCCCATCAAATCCCCCAAAGTGCAGTGCTACCTTTTTGAATTCCCCTCTTGCAACTACACACACCCAAAGTAACAAAAGTAAACTCCCTTTCAATCCCGCAACAGTACATTCCCTTCAGAGACCGAGGCCCAGAAAGTACAGAACCACTGGACCACTCATCAAAGTACCTCAACTTCCTCGGCTGAGCGAAAACGTGCGCAAGCTCTCCCCTGAGCTAAGACAGATCCTTCGAGAGTCTTTGGGACGTCTCAAGCAACAGCAACCTCCTGCTGAACAGAACCTAAGTAAAGACAATAACAGTCTATCTTCTTCTTTTGAGACAACTACTAATGATAAGAAGAACACTGACTCAGGAGATTCAAAGGCTGTAACTGAGATACTCCAACAAGGAAAAGAACAGAACAACACGCCAGACCCAATCAATGTAGTTTACCAAGAAGCTCAAAGAAGGTAAGGTTTTTCAACCATACACACACACACACACACACACACACATACATACATACATACATACATATATATATATATATATATATATATATATATATATATATATATGTATATACTTTTGTACTTTTTAAAGTTTGCGCTAATCTTGGTTAGGGTTTCTATTACATCTTGCAAATTTTTACATTTCCAAAGAGTTTTTCCATTTTAATTTGTTTGCTTTTATACGCACGTGAGTTATGGAATATATTTTATTCTAGTGATAGATTTATACCAAACGTTTGATATTTTCATAAACATTTGACAGTACTTGTGACGATGATCAATACCACAGTTATGAAAATACTGCTCTGGTCGTGTTTAAGTAATTAAGAAAAATAATTTTCATTGTCTGTATTATGTATGTGATTTCTTTCAGGATAGTTTCAAATTCAAGGTAAACCGTAATGCATATCTAAATTGAAAAATTACCTTTCTTTTTTTTTCTAGTAATTAGTGCTGTGACAATCAGTTGGTGAAGTATTGCCTCAAGAAGGGTACTTTTAATCTTATGTCGTTTCTATTTTAGCTCCCAGTCAGTCTGAAGTTTGATGTCATTTGGAAGTCTATTAGTGGTATCAGCTGTGTGGCAAAAGCTTATTCCCCTATAAATTGTGGCCATAAAAAAACTTTTTTTTTTTTATATAAGGAATAGGTAATTTGGTGCTATATTTGTAAGGTATGGATTTCATTACCTACTAATTTCAATAATGTTTTTTTCTCGATTGTAATGTAAAGGTAATTAATTTGATATTTTCATGTCCTTTTTTCTTTCTGAATATCTTAATTCAGATTTTTTTTTTTTTTTGTAAAATATTTGCTAATTGATAACATATTGAGTATTTTGATTCAAATGTTCATTTAATGTGCTCGCAGAGAGAGAGAGAGAGAGAGAGAGAGAGAGAGAGAGAGAGAGAGAGAGAGAGAGAGAGAGAGGGGGGGGGGCTAATTTTCACGTACTTACCATTCCAAAATGTAACGCTCATGAAAGATATTAAAAGCAATACAAACTTTCTCCCTGCTTTGTAAATTTCTCTCAATGTCTGAATCACATAGGAGATGAATTGGCTTTGTGAGCTTCCCGCCGTTAATTCATGGGCCATTTTTCTTCTTGGTATTAGTCAATGGTTCGAAAGTAAAAGTGCATACCTTAGTGTTTAACTTTTTTGAAACGTGCTCTTTCAAGGCGCGGTGGGTAGCAGTTGGAAGTAGAAATTGATGTTTGAGAAATGATCCAAGGACGTAATATCAAAGGCGTTATAAATCCAGTCTCTCTCTCTCTCTCTCTCTCTCTCTCTCTCTCTCTCTCTCTCTCTCTCTCTCTCTCTCTCTCTATGATTACAATGGATGGGTTACAATTGGTGCCAGAGAATGATAGGCAATTTTTGTACGTTGCAATAAATCTGAATTATGATTATTTCATTGTCATGTTTACAACGTTTTTGTTCTTTTGGGAATATCAATAGTTTGCTGCGAAGTATTTTGTAATTTTCCTGTGTAATTATTCCTTATTATTGATACATTTTTGTAGTACGTTAGGCGACTATTTTGGCGTTTTCGCTTGAACGTGTAATTTGACATAATGATGGCTTTTTGTTTATATATACACGTTGTAAGAAAATCTAAGTGAAATTTATGACACTACTCATGAGTTAGTATAATGATTTCCTTCGTGTTTACCTTTTTATTTTCATAGATAGTTTGCCCTTTTGTTTGACGTTGAATGTATATAAAAGAAAGGTGGAAGTAGTAGAGTTAAAATAGTATTATATACTGTATTTTATGATTGAGTATAATGAAAAGGTTTAAAAAGGAGATACACAGTTATGGTAAAGGGGTTAGAGTAGGTGTGTAGATGACAATTTCGAGATTAAGAAAGTTCAACATAAAAGTTTTTTTTTCTTTTTTCCCAATTATGTAAGCCTTTCTTCAAGTACTTGAGTATCGACTCGGGGTTTACATCCTCTGTTAGAACAATCATTTGTTTGTAATAATCTTGAAATTTTCTTGATAAAGAGGACACTAGTGAAGAAAAGAAAAAAGTAAGTGAAGTGGATCTTAATCACCAGGAACAAGAAAGTCGAACACTCATACATGATTCAGTCGTGATGTGTACTGAAAAATATTTAGGCTGAATCGTTGGTCTTCTTTGTGTATTATCCCCCAGCATAAACCTGCATGCAGACAGACTTAAGAGAGGGGAAGAAGAGAGGGAGAGGGTTGTAACAATGAAAGGGGAAAAGTCAGACCGGCGACTCATTTCCTGATGTCCTTATGGGGCAGCCGTCCGACATTGCTACTGTCCGAGTCACTCGGCTCAAGCAGATTAGCATTAGCCGATTAGCCAGCGAGGTCAGGGTGTCACTGCAAAGGGATTGCAACATTGACGCTTAGTACAGTGGGGTCTCTCTCCCCCTTCCCCTTGGAAAGCAACAAAAGTGCCAGGGTTAAGCGAATCTTAAAAGTAGCAAAGTGCCGTTTCTTTTCCTCCTTTTGGGAGACTTAATCAGGCTTTCTGTCAAGGGGTTATTTTTTTTACATTACTTCTCTTCCCGTCCTCCCCCTCACCTTGTCTGTGAGCGTGTTTGTGATTTATGGTTTCTTGATATTCATTTGATGCCCCGAAATGTTATTTTTGTCTTGAAGCGTTTTATTACCGTGATAAAACCTATCGAAAGGTGATGAAGATTGACACACGAGCTAGAGAAAACTTTTGGGATAGATGGAGTAAGTTGGCAAGGGCACCAGCCATCCATTGAGATACTACCGATATAGAATTATCGAGTCATGTGACCGGCCAGAAAGTGCTACCGTGGATCCCACTCTCTGGTAACGGCTCATCTTTCCTTTGCCTACGCATACACTGAATAGTCTGACTTATTCTTTCCACATTCTCCTCTGTCCTCATTCACCTGACAACACTGCTAATACCAAATGATTATTCTTCGTTCAAGGGGTTAACTACGGCACAGTAGTTATTCAGTGGCTACTTTCTTCTTGGTAAGGGTAGAAGAGACTCTAGCTATGGTAAGCATCTCTTCTAGGAGAAGAACACTCCAAATTCAAAACATTGTTCTCTATTCGTGGGTAGTGCCATAGCCTGTGTACCATGGTCTTCCACTGTCGTGGGTTAGAGTTCTCTTGCTTGAGGGTAAACTTTGGCACACTATTATCTTTTATTTAAGTTTTTATAGTTCATTTATGAAAGATCTATTTTAATGTTTTTACTGATCTTCAAATATTTTATTTTAATTGTTCACTACTTCCCTTGTAGGTCATTTATTACCTTATTTCCCTTCCTAACTGGGCTATATTTTTTTTTGGAGCCCTTGAGCTTATAGCATCCTTTTTTTTCAATTGTGGTTGCTTGCTAGATAATAATAATAATAATAATAATAATAATAATAATAATAATAATAATTTTTCTTGGTAGATCTGAAAGACCTTAGTATCCTCAGCGTTGGATTATAGATCCCAAATTCCAAATGTAAGACCAGATCTTGAGCTGTTCTTGACTGCCATTAAATAGATAATTTGGGGCTTGACATTTTCAGCCATTATGATGGTCTACAATCATCATTGTCATTGCTGTTGTTCCTATCTGCTTTTACCTCATAAAACTTTCTTTGATATATCATTTGTACTGTCAAGTAATTTCTACTACTATTGAAGACGAGTGAAAATAAAGGAAGCTCACAAATCATATCTCCGACTTCCGTCAATTGTATATCTTTCCAGAATATTTGTCTTGATTAATTTATGTTTTATTATTTTTAAGTTGGATTACTATTCCTTTCAACTTAGTGAAGAAACAACAGTGGTACTCTACCTCATAAGCCTCCTGCCTTGTCCTTGGGCTATTTGTTTTATCCTCGTCCTACTTGCTCACTTGTGCAGAGGCCATTGGAAAGTGGCGTATATTCAAGATGAGAAAATTTATATTTCATTCTTCTGTCTGGTATTTATTTCATATTTATTGGAAAAAAAGTACTGAATATCTTAACACGAATATTATTGTTTCTTAAAGAATTTGTTAAAACTTGGTTTAACCTGCATACCTTATATTTCAAGGTTTGATATTTCAAACCCAACCGCAAACTCTTGTAAAGAAATTGAATTGGTTGTTTGAACAACTCTCGTTTCACACTCAATTTTATAAATTTTATCGCCTGGCTTTAATTCTGTCTCCTTTAGATTAATTGATTGGTATTATATATCTTCGTAGGGGGGAAAGCTTTTTTGAGGTGCATTTAAGATATTGGTAAAAGGTATTTGTAACGTCCTGTCGGTCCCTAAATAACACCCAATTTTTAGTCGTCTACTTTTTCCACCTAAGCAATGAATGGACTCCATGTCTCTTGCGTATATATATATATATATATATATATATATATATATATATATATATACATATATATATATATATATATATATATATATATATATATATATATTTATATGTATATATATATTTATATATGTGTATATATATGTATATATATATTTATATATATGTATATATACATACATGTAAATTTATATATATATATATATATATATATATATATATGTGTGTGTGTGTATTTATTTATTTATTTATTTTTTCCGGTCACGCACAGCTCTCTCTGTCTCTCGGGTAGGGAAGAGGGAATAATCATACATAGGGGAGAGCTGGTGGATGCGTGTTATATCTATTTAAATATTCATTCGTAATTTTAAACGGGTCGCGTACACTAGTTTAAAGAATAATCAGGAAACCCTCAAGAAGTGGTGATATTCAAACTATATTTAAAAGTCAAATGGAATACTATTTATAATCTGCAGACGAGGATTATTATTATTGTTGTTGGTTTTGACTTAGCCGTTGTGTACCGAGAAAAATTCGCAAAAGAAAGGGATTCTACTTGTCACGCGTATCCAGGGACAAATTCGGTAACTGGAAGCCGTAGAAGCGCCTTGCTGGTAAACCGAATTTACCGCAGATTTCATAGGATGATTTCCTTAAAGGTCCAGAATGTTTTTCTCAGAAACTAAGAACGCGGGTTCTTACAAGATATCCGTATAGTGTGAATATAGGGCTGCTTTTTAATGCAATTTTTTAATCTCTATAAACTTTGAATAAGTGGAACTTTTTTACCTCTAGAAACTTTGAACAAGTAGAACTTTTTATATCTAGAAACATTAAACAAGTAGAACTTTTTTATATTTCTAGAAACATTGAACAGGTATAACTTTTTTATCTTCGGAAAATTTTAATTACTGGAAATATACCTGGCTGCCATTTACGGGCTGCATGATTGCAAGAGCCCGTTCTGGTCGGATAGACCAGGCAATCTACAACGAACGAATCCGACTTTTTATTAATATTGACAGTTTTGCTGTTTAGCTATATACATTTTTTAAATTATTATTGGACTTTGTTTATTTTTCATATATCATTCAAGTAGCAAATTAATATTGCCCATATTATCATGTTAAAGGTCGCAGGTCTTGAAATCTTTCATGCTTTTTTATTGGTCATAAAGGTTACTTGTTTGGAGTTCGATTTTCTTGGAGTATGACTTCGATTGAAATGTTTTTAATCTTTCTTTGAAAAATTCAGTTTCTTCAAAAGGTCCGAAGGTATAAGATGTAAAACAAATTATCGAGATTGGCTATAATTCTCTTGAGTAAAACCGTTAACTCAAACTTTAGTCTCAAATGATTTTGGTTAGCAATTTTTTTTTTCATAGTTGCAGAGGAACCTACTTTTAAAAGATTCAAAGAATATTAAGCTCTTAAGTTGGATTTGCATGAATTTTCTTTTACCTTCCAATATAGCTTCGTCACACCAGGCACCGCATGTTCATTAAAGACGACGAAGTCTCTTTTTGCTTGTAATATAATATTTTGTTGGTTATTTTTTTTTCCAATTTTTTCTTTTCAAATTTAAGTTATAGATAACCCTGTTTCTGATCACTTTCGTTAGCCATGTTTATTTTATTTTGATTAGAACTGCTAAAGTCACTTTAACTTTCTAAAAGTGTAAGTTGTGTCATTGGGCATATTATTGAAGATTACGTCGTCTACCTCCACGCAATTTCTAAATTTACTCATCCAACTCGCATGACCTTTCAAATGGCATTTTATGAGATTTGCGGTAAAACTGGTTGCCCCGTTTTCGTAGATGGCCAAAGTAGTATTTTAAACACAATGAACAGTTTTATTACGGACAATCTTTTAACGAACAAAATACACATGCAAGTCACTTATTTCCATGTATAGGTAGTTAATTGTTTCATATTATTTAAAATATCTTATTCCCCAATGCAATAGTAATTTAGACGTCCATATGTACGATATAAAAGTTCTTGATGGAGAGAAGTTCAAGAAACTATATGATGTTCCTATTTGTATTTTCATCTTTGCATGTTCATTTTAAGAATTAACACTTCAAATCGAGTAATTATCTCTGAGATGACGTTTGACTTCTAGTCATATTTTTAACTGTTGGTTTGAGCTATCCTTGAGTAAAAGTTGAAGACCTTGACTGATGTTAATTTCAGCTCTTAGAATTTAATAATGCTTATGAAAATATTACTTGTTTATCTCTTTATTGGGATAAAAATGTAGAATTACTTCCTGCTCATATTTAATCGAGGAAAAAAACCAGTATTAGATAAAATACATACTATTATCAGACAGACAGACAGACAGACGAGAAAGGCGAGTGTGTTAGGTCGTCCTGTAAAGTATGTGTATTTTAGTTTGCTGAATATATTTTTGCTTTTTTGTTAACCAAATGTTTTTGAAGTAAAATAGATAAATATTTTTTTCAGTTACTTCTTTTTCTAGGTTCATAGAATAAAATTATGTTAAAAAAAAAAAAACGATTAGAGTACTGAAAACCAGTGAAAGGTTCCGTGAAATTATCTGGACAAGTGTTTGCTAACATGGCTTCACAGCGATGAACGCTCTTACATATTCAAAATGGCATTTTGCATATTTTATGAACATTAATGATTTTTCATCAGTCATTTTGCGCTTGTGTAATTACAAAGGGCTGGTATGCTTTATATTACAAAGGGCTGGTATACTTTTTATTACAAAGGGCTGGTATGCTTTATATTACAAAGGGCTGGTATGCTTTTTATTACAAAGGGCTGGTATGCTTTTTATTACAATCGGCTGGCTTGTTTTATATTATTAAGGGCTGGTATGCTTTTTATAACAGAGAGCTGGTATGCTTTTTATTACCAAGGGCTGGAATGCTTTTTGTTTTAAAGAGCTGGTAAGCTATTTGTTACAAAGGGCTGGTATACATTTTTTTTGTTGTTGGATGAAAATCTGTTATGTTTATTTTATCACAAAGTCCATAAACCCTTGCTACTTCACCCAGAGTCAACCTGATATCTTGCTAAAAGACCGGGAGCCACGATAAGTCTTCTCGTCTTCTTCTCCCAAGAAAATAACTGGCTTGGTCTGGGTTGTATCTAAAGCTTATCATTAATGTAGCCGCTGTTCCCTCTCCAGCACAGCCCTCGACGATAATTGGAGGGTTTCGTGACTTCACCTACCCGTAGGGTTGCCGTAATCCCTAATCTGGATAGGATTTAAGGATTTGTGAGATGGACATCAACCTCCATCTGCCTCATAGGGTGGTCTGATGTTCATTAGTGCTTGGAGGGACATGTGAGAAGGAAGGTAGGGGGTTACTTTATTATCTAGGGAAAATTCGTAATCTTTCATTTTCGGAGAAAGACAGCATAGGATAGTTTTTATTTATAAAGATTATTCAACGATTTTATGTTGTGTAGGACATTTTTATTGACTTTTGATTACATTGTCGTACATTTTTGCTTTTAACGACTCTCTTGTATTCGATTTGTTCTTTTTTTTTTAATTATATCCCTGGCTTACTTAGACCTCCGTTATTGTCAGTCTTTGATTCCATTTTATGCCCCAAAATAACCAGAATAACTGGTGTTATTGCCAAGTTAACACAATTTACACGAATACACACAAACATAAATAAATATATACACTATATATATTATATATATATATATATATATATATATATATATATATATATATATATATATATATATACACACACACAGTATAACTGTATGATAGTAAGAGTCGCTAAACAGAAAGTTTACTAACTCAAGGAACTTAGAGTATAAGCTTCCTGCCAGACTGAAGTTGGGGACGTAATGGCTTCCTGGGAGATGTTTGATGTGGCCGAAGGTGTAACATTTTATTTTGTTTTTATTTTTCCTCTACGTGATATTCATATGCATACAATATAGGTGGTACTTTACCCTTTTTTTTATATTCATTGCCTTTAGAGCCCTTCTTGGCAATTACGGATTATGTATGATGTATTACAAAGAGGGAGTCGCGGTTATTTGCGAGGTTAATGATTGGGGTAGTGGCAATATTAAAAAAGGAGATTAAGAAATTCTCTCTCTCTCTCTCTCTCTCTCTCTCTCTCTCTCTCTCTCTCTCTCTCTCTCTCTCTCTCTCTCTCTCTCTCTCAGAAGTACCTGGACTTTTAAAAGTAAATGACTTGTATTTTTCCTCTTTCCGTTAGTTCTTGCTTCTGTTGGAGAAAGCGACCATTGCGTGTAGACTAGAGGATTTGGTACCAATAATTAGGCTGGTAATTTTTTTGTTCCAGTTTTTTAGATTAATTTTTTTTCAAGATGACACAAAACCTGATTGAGCATCGTCTCTTTTGATTTGTTTGAAAAGTTCAATCAGTTCAATGCTGGTGGACTGATAATGGATTCGTCTGTAATTTTTCATGAAATTTAAGCCGTACTATACAAATGATGTTATGGTTTTACAATTGTTTTATTCACAAGTGCTATAAATTTTTAAAATTTATTATTGCATTGGTGCTTTAATATATGAAGGTATATATGTACATGTACATGAGGTTCTGAACAGTTATTGTAAATCTTTGTTTAGTATTCAAAGCAAAGTTCTCTATACCCTTATTTAATCAGATTGCTTTAGTTTCCTTAATCCTCTCATCCATGGAGGTACTTGCATGGAGACGACTCTTTAGATTTCAAAGCCGGTGAAAGTCACATGGTGCCAGGTGCTAGAGTACAGCGGATGCAGCTTCCATTCTCATCCTAAAGTCTGGTGTCTCTGCCTTGGCATTCTATGATGTGTAGGCGTCTGTGGCAGCTTCCTGTTAAGTTTTCTCTAATAATTTGGCCTTAAGTTGGAATGAATGGTCTTATACTAGCATACAATGGCAGTCTTGTTGTGAATCATTCCTCAGTTGTAACGTTTTTTGAGAGAGAGAGAGAGAGAGAGAGAGAGAGAGAGAGAGAGAGAGAGAGAGAGAGAGAGAGAGAGAGAGAGAGAGAGAGAGAGAGCATTGACGATTTTGCATCAGTCATTTGCGCTTGTGTAATTACAATGGGTTGCTATGTTTTTTTATCACAGGAATTGACCTAAACAGGAAATTTTATTTATGTTATAAATGTTTTTATTTGTTCATTTTGAAGTCTTGACGATATCATTATTTCATCTCAAAATTATCAAAGAGTCCAGGCATCTACATATTTTGTTGTAAATATCAAAAGCAACGTTGGTTAATCTCAATAGTCTGCATCATTGGTACTCATCCAGCGGTCTTAAATAGCCGTGAATCGGGAAATTAATTTTGTCCACCGCCAGTGTCAACTATCAGCGTACTATTACTCAAATTCGTAGCAGGTTTTTTTTAAATCTTCAATATTTTTGCGTACTTCAAACACGAAAGTTAGCCAGAATGTTTTAAATTTTTCGGGGGAAAATGGTTATGAAACAATGATGACATACTGTGCACCAGAACTCGGTTATGACATCAGAGGGGGAAAATGCAGTAGGCGTCGTTCGTTGTATAAGAAGCTAAGTTCCGTTTAAGAGAGCAGGAGAAAGAGGAGACTTGGAAAAATAGGAGATTAGTGATAAATGAGAAGGTACCGGAACGCTCAATGGAATTATTTGAAGTTATTTTTTTATCATACCTGGATTTGGGTTTTCTCTGAAAGAACTCTGTCCCCAAACATTGAGGAAATAGTTTCTACTTGTAGTTGGAAACTTTGCTTATAAAATATGATGATACGGGTTACAAGAGTTTTTTATATTAACGCTCTCCTTAGTAGTTATGTCTGATTACCCGACAATGTTTTTATCTTTGAAAAACCAGGTTGGATTTTGGGGGGCTGTAGGATTGTTTTTGGGTCGGGGTGGGTTGTGTGTCTCCGGAACTAGAACTTTTATTTGTGCTAAAATGTTATCATCCATACATTGATAACCAACCTGCGTTTAGCGATGTTTACGTTAGTTTTGAGGTAAATGCGTAATAGAAATGTTGAGGATTCAAGTATCCGACACAGTTTTGTGGCTGGAAAAGGCGAGGTATTATCATTTCCTAACGTTTTAAGATTAGAACTGGAAATTTATTTTGTTTTGATTATACGTGTGAATTTTGTGATAATGTTGTTAAAATTTTTATGTAGACACGCTTAAAAGTAGTAAGTGACTTGCCGGAGGGCTATGAGTGAGAATCCTTTGTACTTGGGGTAATTTGTGTACCCGAATCCTACTTATCAAATTTAGACGTTTTCGTCATTTCTGATTATTCCTAGAATGATACTGTCTTTGTAAACAAACATGTCTATCGTTTCCTTCGGTATTAAACCCACAGCTTTTCTTCTTCTTCTCTATTTAAGGGCTCTGGTTCGTCGACCCATCTTCCATTTACTTTATAAAAAAAATCATTGTTCCTTGTAGGGTAAAAAGAGGAGATGGAGACTTTCGGTTGACGCCCTGTTTCATTAGCTTACTCGTCATTCAGTCTTCCGGGGTGCGTTGGCAACTGGAATTGGATGAAAGATTACTTTATAATGCCATAATTAGACTCTGGGGACCAGCTGTGATTTTGACTGTTCCAATCTTTTGGTCTGTCGTAATATCTTCATTATCCTTTAAGCTCTTTATCTTCCCTTCAATTTTAATGATTAATTTTTATGTCGGTAAATAATGGTAAATGTGTCTGGTGTATCTTCTTTGGTCTCTGGAATATTTATAACAGACGATATAAGACCCTGTGTAACTGTGCCATCGGTGCACTGAAGGGATATAATAAAGTCTTTGCAACTATCCTCCTGCCTCTAACTGCACCCCTTCTACTAAGTCTCCTGTTTCGTTCCATTTTGCTATCCAACCTCTTTTAGGTTTTACCTCATAGTACACATGCGTGGGACCCCACCTCCGTGCTGAATGGTCTCCACGTTCTTATGGTAGATGTCCCGAAGTCCATAGATAAGAAACAGGGACACATTCAGGGTTTACTTTTTCTTGACTTGAAATTATAAAGGCTGATATGCAAATTAAAAGATGAATACAGTCCGATCGCTTTAGGGGAAAATCTGTAATCTGTAATTTTTAATCTACATTGTCTGAGCACAGACAAAACTTTTATGTCATGAACAGATAATTATGGAGTTGAAGTTATTGGAGGAGATGTTGCGTGACTGAAAGTTTATTTTTGTAGGGAGAGATAACCAAAACCTACTGCAAAAATGTATTCGTGAAAGTGGTTGTTTAACGAAGATAAATTTATGTTGTACCTTTGGCGTTGGTTATGTACAGATGTTGGTGAATGGTGGGCCATGTATTGTGGAAAGGTTCTTGGGCAATGGTTGATTCACCTGCTAAAGGATATCTGTGAGAGTGAATGACCTTGTGATCTATTTAAATTCCGCCTTTTATATTAAACTTAAGTCTAGAAATATGTTAACTAAAAAACAGGTAATGATGACACTAAGAGACCTAGGTGATTACATTAGTTAAGGATTTATTTGAAAAAATTCTCTGATAAATTCTCCGGCTAATCTGACTTCCGTAATTTTGTGACAAATCAAATATGTCCAATTATTTGAGTTTCGAGAAACGAAAGGTTAAGTAAATTTAAGAAAATAATTATTGTATTCGTATAATTTAGAAAGATAATTTTTAATGAAACCATTTGATTAACTCATACAATAGATATGTATTGAATATTATTATGATTTATTCGTTTGAAAAGACATGTTATTTATATTCCTCCTTAATTTAGTCATCGGATTTTCTACCATTTTCCGTCAACTTTGATCTCTTCATCACCATCATCTGTTTCAAGAAACCCATTCACACCTTCTGACATCTTGTCAGGTCATCCATCACTGCTGCTGTTGCTCCCATAATCTGTCATCCTCATTCATAGTTCATTTACTCCTTAGCCCTCCGCCTCACAGTTGTTCACTCGTCATCGTGTGTGTAGCTTTCATTGAAATATCGATCTTTTATAATTTTTTTGTATAAAATCTGATTATTTGTGTAGTCTTCTCGTAGAGTTTTTAATCGTAAAATTCGTCCGGGATAATGTAATATGAACAATATCAGGTTATTACGTTCACGTACGTGCTTGCTTTATCTAGTTGTTTGTTGGCTTATTTTGTTTGATATTTTAGTTTCTCTCCGGAAAATCACAACACCTTGTTCAGGATTTTATTCCTGCAGATATATAAAAAACCGTTACTGATTGTGAATTGCATATTCTATAAGTTTTAAGAATGATATTTTTTCAAGTATGTAATTACAGCTTTTGTTTGTAACAGAGGAATTGTAGAACATGGTGGAATAATTGTAGAAGTTGAGTATTTTGTTCTGTTTGATCAGACTTTATTCGTAAGAGCTCCTAAGTAAGACTATTTTGTTCACAGCGCGCGCACGTACACACACACACACACACTCTTAGGCATAGCGGAAGAGTTCAGTGTAACATGACGAGAAGAGTATGGCTAGGCTTAGGAGGCTAACGGATTATGTATAGGAAAACCTTTCAGGAAAGGTTGCGATCGAGATATCTGTGAGAGAGAACACACCTGTAGCAGTTACTCTGAATGTCTTAGTGAAAGCTCATAGTATTATTTCTCTTATGTGATTTTATTATTCGAGTGTGAGTGATACAACGGGGTAATTTAAAATCCTGTAATACTTGAAGTGCGTTTTTTAATCTCTTTTCTCACTTTGAGTTTGGTCTGTTAGAAAGCATCAATATACTGGAATAAGCGATGGAATAATTAGTAGTCATATGTGAATTCTGTATAATTATGTATCGTTGACAGTATCAGTATGGTAAAAATGTTATTTTCAACTAACATCTATAGGAGGAGGTTAGCTATAGCATTGACGTTTCAGACCACTTAACGACGTATATCTACCAACACTACTTTGCTCACTGGTACTTTTATATTTCAACTCAACATTAACATACCATACCCAGAATAAATCTTGTTTTTTTTTTTTTTCTTTTCCAATTAAGGGAACAAAGATTTTGTAGTGTAAAAGGTACTATTGATGTGTAATTTTGTTTCAAGTTTTGGAAATCTTGATTATGAATAGAAATTAGTCTTTCTGTATACTCGAGGGTCCCTGTGGCGCTGAAATCTTATACAGAATCTTTGCCTCATGATAAAAATTCCTTACCAAGAAATTTGTCTGAATAATTATCTTGGAAAAATTAAAATTGATCAGGAAAATTCAGGAACTTTTGTTTTCTTGAAAGAATGGGAACCCTGATGTAATGGTTTCAGACAAAGTACGTGGGTGTAACAAACTTGCGTTTATTTGTCAATGATATTTTGCACAAGAGTAAAGAGTTCATTGACATGCGTTATTTCACAACCACTCAAATAGACAGTGAAATATGAAATACAATGCTTAATTGAGATTCACCTTTTATGGCAACCGACTACTATGCTATTTTCGTTCACTTTCTCTCTCACTCTGTCGTCTCACGTAGTTAAAGTACAGATATAATGCAAGTCTTAATGTATTTCGTTTTTAATCTAGCATGATTTTTTTTGACAGGATTTGTGTCATCGTTATTAAATTGGGATTTTTTAAAAAACATTCACTGATAATCGTACCAGAAGTATTGTAGTTTTTCTAGAACTTTCTTATATCCTTATTTAGAAATTTAATCTGAGATTATTTGGATATGTATTCATTACATAAAACATTTCAATCCGAAGAAATATTACAATGAAGCTTCTTAAGGAATAAAATTGCAAATTTGCAAGAGCGACATTGTTGTTTGGATACATCTGGCAATTTATTGGTCTTTATTATTGACCTGTGGAGTGGCACTGTTTGTTATGATGCGAAGGTTACAAATGGTGAAAGTTTTTCCGTCTGGTTTGTTATCTTGCATAATAGTTTGAATGGTAGCTTTTATGTCCCATTTGAATTATGTTTGTTATACGAACATTATTTTAATTATGAGGTAATTTTTTTTTATGCTTCTTTGGATCGCAGTATGAACTTATTTTGATAAGATTGCAACAGTGTTTTGACTGCCATTTCAAGTTAAATGGGAGAAAGTAGGGGCAACCCATAGAATCAGAGGTTAAAAGATTGACCTTAATTTTAACAGTCTTTGGAGAAAGCATTTGCCTCATATCTATATAGAGATAGTGTGTATTTTTATGAAGTCAGAGTATTAGGAAGCTTCAACCTTTTTTTTTAATGTCTCCCAACCTCCCCCTTTTTTTGTCTAGTGGACTTCCTCTTTCATTCATCTACTTTTCTCTCACAATACAATCGTACCGTGACACTGTTGAGTACAGTACATCAGCCATCATTTCACTAGTTGGCTAACTAAGATGAAGTGTGTAATTAGGTCGGTTCGCCGCCGGATGTCATTCATTATGTAATATGTAGCGCATAATTATTGTTGTAAGTATATGTTTCACTGTGGGTACGGCAATAACGTCGTCTTTATAATTTATGAAAGCGATTAAGGTTGTTAAAACTGTAACATACTTATAGCTTTTTTTTTTTTTTGCCAGAAGTTAAAGTATTGGGTGTAATAACGTAATTCGAGGGTTATTTAAAGCTAATAACATTTTTCTTTTTTAATCCTCAGATCTTCGCTGCTCAAGACTCGTGCAAACAGCGTAACAAGTGACTACTTCAGTGACTCTGGTGAACCTAACCTAGGTATCCCGTCACTCATACAAGACCACGAATTTATCATCCACTTCGATGACGTCGATGATTATTTAAGTTCAAGGACAACAAGTCGAGCAGCATCAAGGAGCAGCAATTTTCATTGCGATTCTTCGCGAGCTTCACCCGTTTCGGAGTTATCCCTGGAAACTGAGAGCGGCAAAAGCCGTTTTCTTTGGTTGAGTGATACCGAGAGTGGTCGTTTTCTGTTGAATGCGCCAGAGAGAGAAAACAGATTCTCGTCAGAGAAATTGGATGGGAAACTAAAGAGAACCGCATCCAAAGCCAAGCTAAGTGCCAAAAAGGACTTTATTAACCTAGTACCTGAGACTAGATTAAGTAATGTGAAGTCCCGCCGTGGATCATCTTCATCCACAAATTCTACAGCTTGTACACCACCTTCTCTCCAGCACTCTCATTTTCAGAGCACAACTATAAAACAAGTTTTCAGTTCCAATTTGGAATCTCCTCCTCTTAGTCTTTCTCCTCATTCTTTTGAATTTTCTCGTTCTTTTTCACAACTCGGTGCCAAATTCTGCCGCGGGTCCGACCCAGCGGCACCATGGCATCATTCAAATAAGTCTCAACAAGCATTAACCCATACAGTTGACGACATACGCATTGCAACCATGGACCATGAGAAAGGTAATTAACTCGATTATGATTTTACTCTTATTATTGATTTTATTTATTAATTATACATTTATTTATGGGCAGTAAAGATTTATGATGATACCTTATTGTGAATAATGTTAAAATACTTATTTCACAAGTATTTGACATGTTTATTTGAATGATCGATATTAAATTTATTTAGAAGTTTTTATCTTCTGAACTCATCAAATATATTCAGGAGAAGTAAAGATTTATGGTGATACTAAGTTGTGAATAATGTTGAAATACTTATTTCATAAACATTTGTATAGATATGATAAGATTGAGGGGTAAAATATGAACTTTTAAAATTTCAATCTTAAAAAACTTATTAGATTTACAAGCATTCATGTTATCAAATGAATTTTCCTAGACTATGTAATCAATACATAAATGTATCGTCAGGAACTCATCAGATTTATATGGGCTCGTGTCATTAAATGATATCATTTTGGAGATCATTTACTCAGTATATCATATTGGGAATCATATATTCCATATATCATTTTGGAGATCATTTATTCAACATAGTAATTTGGAGATCTTCTGTTCAATATATCCTTTTGGAGATCTTTCATTTAATATATTAGTTTGGAAATCATTTATTTAATATATCATATTGAAGATCATTCATTCAATGTATCATTTTGGAGATCATTTACTCATTATATTATATTGGAGATCATTTATTCAATATATAGTTTTTGAGATAATTTATTCAATATATCATTTTGGTGATCATTTATTCAATATATCTTTTTTTTGAGATAATTTATTCAGAATATCATTATGGATATCATATTTTCCATATATTATTTTGGAGATCATTTATTCAACATATCAATGTTTCGTCACAGGCTATTTAACTGCGGGAGGGTTGGGACCCTTGAGTTTCTCGTTGTCTTCGCTTTCGGGGTCGTCTAGCCCAGCGCTAGAGTCGCTTAGCCCTGCGAGGACACCAGCAGACCTTCACACCAACTCTCTCAACAGACGCAAATCAAAGTAAGTAACATAATCTATTTATCTATCTAGACGAGGAGTTTGCGATACAGGTTCCGATTTCGTAGCCTGATTACATTTGTTTCTTAAACTGCATTGTCTTGGTTAGAGAAAATTTCGATTTTTATCTGTCCATCTGTTTGTAAATGTAATACTGCTTGAACTAATTGAGTTCCAGGTAGCTAAGAAAGCCTTTAAGTTACAAGGTACAGTTTCAGAGCATCTGTAGTTTTTAGTTTTCCATAATTCTGATGCTTATGAAAACGTGCGAGGTTGCTCTCATAGGAGGCGTTCAGGAAATGATTTAATGGCAATTTGCGGGTTACTTTCTCTGATTTTCCCATGAAAGTTTTGTTGGCATAGGCACGGCCGAACTCTTCGATAGTGAAAGTAAAGAATTTTCCACACTACTTTTTATGATCTCAAGTTGGCCGATGAGGTGGCATATCATTTTTTTCTGATCTGCCTTCTGTATGTAAACCAATCTGCAAAGGTTATTTTTTTTTTTTCCAAATGCCATAACTGTTGAACAGAAGATTTACTTTTGTCATGCATACTCCAATGTTGAAGTCAATGTTCTATTATTTTAGAAGTGTAATCAGAGGCCAGTTCAAATAGAAGAGTTTTATTATGGAAGGGGGCTCGTAGAGCATGCTAAAGTTCGTAATTAATTGTTGGTGTTTCCGTAAACTTTCTCATCGTAATGTTTGAGATGTGAATTTGAGCTTTCAAACTGTTCAGCACAACGAGAGAGAGAGAGAGAGAGAGAGAGAGAGAGAGAGAGAGAGAGAGAGAGAGAGAGAGAGAGAGAGAGAGAGAGAGAGAGAGATTTTTCCCCATTTAGGATTTCCGCTTATGGTTAATGAATAGACTTGTGTCTGCTTTCTCATTATTATAGTGACCACAGTTGTCTGACGAAGACGTGTCTTTGACCTGAGTATATCTTCCGTTATTCCTGTGTAGTTAGTTAACCTTGCTACGTGCCTGAACACAATTCGATCTTACTGTGAATCTTATTTACTTGGTTATGAAATCAAAAGTAGACATCTAATTACTGTATAATATTAAATAACTTCTTTCCTAATAATTAGCTAGTTTTAACCCTCACTCTCTACCACGTTCGTATATTGCTAATTGTAATCAAGTTTTGCAAACTCAAAATCAAGGGGTTGTTGGGTTTGGAAACTAATTGGTTTTCATTGTACAAATTTGCTGAGTGCTAAGCTAACTCTAGAAACAATGACGTCAGCTAGGCTATCATTATCACTGCTTAAGTTGTCAAGATTATGAAGGGATAAGATTTTTTTTTTTTCATTAATTATCGGGCCGTTCGATTCTGTCTGCTATCGTATGTCACCGTATGACGTTAATTTGTTTTTAACTTGGTTCAATTACGTTATGTTATTGCAATTATTAATAGAGCATATTTTCCGACAAAGATATCGCTGTTATTAGCCTTAGCCTGACTAGGAGAAGATTATATATATATGTATATATATATATATATATATATATATATATATATATATATATATATATATATATATATATATATATATATCACATGTATAGTGAACGTATTTCGGAAGTATTTCACCAATCTTCTGGTTTTTTTTAAAAGTAGTTACTTAGTTTTGATTCTACTGCTTATTCTACTTTTGCTCCGATTGTACTCTTCAGATCTTGAATAAAATACTTGTAATGATGATGTCGGTGACTTTCTCGGGGGCGACAGATATGCTGTTAACGGGTAGAATAATTTGTTCAATATTAAAGTTAGTACATGTCTTTACTAATGTTTGAGTAGATTTCTATAATTGTTGTTATATGACATATACTCTTGCATATATTCTGTCTTTGCCACTATACAGAATAACTTTAAGAGGTAGACCTTCTCCAAGGAGCATGAGATAACAGGAAAAAGATAAGGAATATTCCAGTCAAAATTTTTTTAGTTATTTAACCAACTTTTCTGGATTCATCCTATTTTGAAGGCTGAAAAATTATATGGTAATAGTATTAGATTAAAAACTTTCTGTTTTCAACTATATTGACACTAGAAAAGTTTTGATCTGCCTATTCGTAATCTTTTTCCTGTAATTTTAAGGTCTTCTGTTTGAGCAGTCTTTTTTCAGTTCTGAGCTCTGCGAAATAACGTCTGTAATTCCCTCTGTTTAGAATATTACAAGATACATTGGAGTTTTTCAAACCTTTCGTGGTTCATTTTTAGAATTTATTTGAGTTGGCTCTTCATTCATTGCTAATGCTTATTTAGTTGATGAGTATATGTTAAATACTTTCTTATAGTTTTCTTTGAATAGTTTCTGTTAATAGTAATTCTCTCTCTCTCTCTCTCTCTCTCTCTCTCTCTCTCTCTCTCTCTCTCTCTCTCTCTCTCTCTCTCTCTCTCTCTCTCATGTACCTGAATGATAAAAACAATTTACACTACTTCTTTAATGTCTTGCTTTCCAATTGTTCTTGTACAAGTAGTACAAGGATTATTTACTCTATATCTTAGTGAAAGTAACATCAATGGCAACCAACCTAATTATGTAATGAATCGTAATGTTGATTTTACTACTTGGCTTAACTAGAACAGTTTTATTTGCAACTGCATTTTCGTTTGCTTCTCTTGTGGACTGATGCAATCAGACCTTTCCCTGTGAAGTTACATTTGCATTTTTATTGTGACCCTTAATTACTGAGATATTGTCTAAATGAGTAATAACGCACTTATTAGCTAAAGCTTATATATACTTCTGTAGTGTTTTATTTATCCATATCGTTAGATTATGAAGGTCGACAATAAACATAATTATTATTCTTGTAAAGGTCCTACACATTGATGTAAAATGTGAGATTTAATGCCATAAAGAATGGTAACAATATAATGCACATAGATGTTTTCTCTTCTCGTTGTGAAATTAAGAACATGGAATGTAATTTCCTTCTAACCTTCTCTCCAGGCTATGGATTAGATCTTCTTCTGCTATAAAATCAAGAGGGTTTTAATTTTCACTAGTATTGAGGGTGAGTTGGCTGTCTAACCACAACAATGAATTTAATGTAAATGAGCTTTTAATTATATAAATGAGTATTTTGCGGTCATGAGTGTCGTACAAGTTTTCTTGTAGTTGTTAATCTTAAGTATTTAGTATTCCGTTTAATAAATACTCGTGTGGAAACCGATTTAATTTTGAAAGAAATATTTTTGTATTTAAATTAGTTTTTTTTTTTTTTTTTTTTACCAGAAATCTTATAATAGTGCAGTGCTGGCCTTTCTAAACTCTTAGAATAGCGCTTGTCATTTAAATTTATTGAAATGAATGGTTAACCTTGATGAGGTGTCCTAAGTAAGGATTCCAAATTTGAGTTTTGTTTGGATTAATTCCTGTGACTTCTCCATACCTTATTGAATAAATAAGAAATAGCTCTTATATTTCAATCCATCTGTCAGTATATATATATATATATATATATATATATATATATATATATATATATACATATATATATATATATGTATATATATACATATATATATATATATATATATATATATATATATATATATATAAAATAGATAGATAGATAGATACGGCCCCTTACGTGACGTGTGGCAGCTGGGCGAACTTCCGGTTAGGTGGTGGTTTAAGTGAAACGGGATGACTGAAAATATCACCGTCACCATGATTATCATCATGTGACGTGGTTTGGTCTTAGTAAGACACACGGGGAATTCCTTTTTTTCTAGTCTTAAATGCTAGTCCATTTAATTGAAGGCCTTAGTTTTTTATGTGAGGGTGAAACTATATGGCTTTAATGTGAAGGGAATAAAAGTGTCATTTTTATGTAGTCTTGTGATGGAAATGTAACTGGGGAGTCTGTGTGTAATTAAGATAATCTTTGTTTATATATCTGTTTTTGTGTATAATAGTTTTGCAGATCATGTTTTTGTGAGAGGTAATAATTCTCCCGATTTAAATGCAAGAAAGGTGCTGTTTTGATTTTAGAAGTCAGGCTTTGATGCGGGTTTTAATTGAAGATTTTTTCTATGTTAATGTCAATCAAAGATGTTTTGAAGTTAATGCAGAGGGTCTTCTCCCGTTTCGAGGCAATTGCTAGGATGTATTGAAACTACTCACGTATCAACATTGTCTTGATCGTTAGTTAATATTTTTGGTAAAGGGGTCAAACAAAATTTTCAGAGAAACGTTCTTCACTCAGAGTGAGTGATTCGTAAAATACAAGTTACGTTTGACGTGTGATATACGGCGAGTGCCATTCAATATAACGTAACCCTAGGGATTGCATCGCATCACGTTCTTGGGCCATTGTTGCAACAAACGTGACATTGGTTAAGCTCCATATATGCGTTTTGATGTCATGACGTGCCTGAACTGTGATGTAGCGGATCTAATAGCCAATGAAGATGGAGCCAGCGCGGTACTGTACGTTCGATTCGAAGGCTTTTACGTTTCTGTTTCTTTACTTAATAGATAGGCTTTTTCTGTTTTACAATCTATTATTATTGATATAATAATAATATTGATAATTATTATTATTAATATTATTATTATTGTTATTATTATTACTACTACTACTACTACTACTACTACTACTACTACTACTACTACTACTACTACTAAACTACAACAACCTTAGTTGGAAAAGCAGGATGCTATAAGCCCTAGGGCTCCAACAGGGAAATATAGCCCGGTGAGGAAATGAAATAAGGAAATAAATAAAATACTACAGAAGTAATGTACAAATAAAATAGATTATTTCTAAGAACAGTAGTAATATTAAAACAGATATTTCATATATAAATTATAAAAAGATACCTGTGTCAGACTGTTTAACATAAAAACAATCGTTGCAAGTTTGAACTTTTGAAGTTCCTCCCATTCATCTACCTGATTAGGAAGAGCATTCCACAACTTGGTCACGATCTTTCATGTTGTTTATAACTAAGAAATTTGGTTTGAGTTTATTAAAAACTAAATTTTGGTAATATACATATTATTTTCAGAATACTTGTTTTGTTCATAATTAAGAAATAAACATAATTTCTATCATGGGGCAACACAGTTACGAAAGCAAAATATCAATCGTAACTTAACATATTTGGGCTGATAATTAAACACTATTCTTGTTTTTGTACGAGATTAGAAAGCATGACGAGTGGACAGTTGTCTCAAGTTAACAAGAAAGTAAAATTCCTTGAGCGCAATATGCAGAAGTATAGCCTATTATGATATATAAACATTATATTTTCATGTTTCTTATGTGAGCAACTATTATAGTTTTCATGGAAGCTAAATACAGCCCCCATTTTATAATTTTATTGAAAATTTCCTTACTTTCGTAATTTTCTCATGATTATATAGTTTATATAGTTTATTTAGCGGGAATTCAAGATGATATAGATAGACATTAGTAATTCAATTAAAAAAAGAAAAAAGAATGTCTCTTGAGTTGTGTTACATTATCACTTATAGATTACTTGATGCTTTCTGTTTCGTTTTCCTACTGATTCATTCTTTTGCAATTCATTCGAACAGCTGATATAACTTAGTAGTTAAAAGCTTTGGATATTTCTTGACAGTTTAAGTTACTGCCGTGATACTGAGAAATTGACAGATTGTATGTAAAAGCTGGTATAAAATGTATTTTTGTTGTCTCCAGATTGTTCTAACTTTTAATAAGAGTAAGTGCTTGTTTTACAAATTAATAACTCTTTAGCTGTGTTACATAGGATCATATACATCAAAGCATGGGCTCTTTATGATAAACGATGGAAAAGTATGCATTTATGTATATAATCAACGATATTAATAGCATTGTTCACTATATGAATGATTTCACCATTCGTGAACAAGAGTGACCGGATTTTAGAAACACGTGGGATGTAAATGTGACAGTTTGATGGCGAGATCAAGACTGGGGTCTTAGGGGGCTGCCTCCAAAGTCACCCAAGGTTGGTTTTTGCAAAGAGTGGGTAACATGCATCGAATAAAATGACAGTGCATAAACTGGTAACCTACATTTATTTGAATTTATATTTTCGAAGGTAATTTTCCCTCCTTGTACGAAGGGCAGTTATTTTATAAATTCTAATATCGTATGCAGGTACAGTATGTTGTCCAATCAGACTATGCCTGCATATCCCCCAGGTCTTTGAGGCAATTTAAAAGATTGTATATCAATAAGGGAATCTCCACTCTATAATAGAAAAGTGTCTGGTTATATATATATATATATATATATATATATATATATATATATATATATATATATATATGTATATACACACACATATATATATATACACACATACCCGGTCACGCTCAGTGGCATTGTCAGACTTATAAATAAAAAATTTTCATTTTAAAACATTAAAAATTGCAAATGCGGTTGACAAACGAAACATTACAAAGTAATAGCGTACGAAAAAAAAATAGTAACGCGAATAATATTATGTGAACCATGCCAATTTTATTTTGTAACCGACGCAATTACTGATAAGCTTCTACGAGTATTAGTGAATAAATTTTTTTTTTACCTGGTTTGTATATAGAGTGAACAACGAAGAACCATGACTTCAAAAAGTTTTTTTCCTCCTTTTAATAAAATAATATTAGGTAGAACACAATTATTTCTTAAACTGAACCTATGCTTATTAGAATTTGTCTAGGTAAGTGAATTTTGGTGTTTATTTTTTTAGTGTTATCTGGAGGTAACAAAAAGATTAAAGCTGCGTGCATTCATACTATAAGGGAAGGAAAAGTTAGAATCTATTATTTAGTAAAAATGAAACATTCACAGTTTTTGTTCATGTACTATGGATCTAAATTACAATTTGAGGATCCAAGAATTTCAATAAAGCCATGGAAATTTTTCAAAATACATGGGGCAGTGATATATATATATATATATATATATATATATATATATATATATATATATATATATATATATGTATGTGTGTGTGTGTGTATGTATGTATATAAATATATATAGATATATATACATATATATATATATAGATATATATATACGTATATATATTATATATATATATATATATATATATATATATATATATATATATATATATATATATATATGGATTCTGGAGATCAATCAGAATAGTTAGTACTCGAGGTGCAATTGTTCTTTTTACTATGCAATTCTTGTCCATGCAGTATATTGTATTGTTTAATCAGGTTTTTTTAAGCTTGCAATTTATAACTAATTCTAAAAAATTGTAAAGTGTTTAATAAAAAAAAGCGCGAAGGCCATATCTTTGCAAGGTTCCACTTTTAACTTCAACTAAAAAGAGAAAAGAGAAGACAGGAAGACAAATGTATGGAAATGAAATGACGAGTTGAGTTGCAAAAAGTATTTCCCTAAAAAAACTAACAATATATTTGTGAAAGAAAGTTAAACGTCTTTATAAAAGATGTTGAGGAAACAAATATTGTGTGTACAGGGAGAGCATCACCAAACATACTGTATTTAAAAAAAGAACATAATTTTGCAACAAAATTGTAATATACACGTTTACGACCGGTTTAGTAGTTTACGGTTGTGTAATGGGCGTCAAATATTTCAAGGTAAACAAAGATTTAGACATTATTGTCGCCTGAAGTATTATCCGACATTTGATTTCCAATCTGATGACACATGCAGGATAATTACCATGACGACTGACGGTAACATTTAAAGGTTTTCCGTGTTCATATGAGTGTAGGGCTACTGTGCTAGTATCATATCTGGATCACAAAGAATTTTATCAAAGTTATTATGCTATCGTCAGGTTCACCTATATAAAATTTGGGTTTGTCTTTCAAGTATTGAAACACTACGAGTAATAACCTTATGGAGCTTGCAATTAATGTTATAGATTTTATATTTATTCTAAGACATTTATAAAAAAATTGAGATAAATACACTAGTTCTGCGCAGTGTCTGGTTAAAGTATCCCTCTTTATACGTGAGTATGTTTATCAATCTATTATCGCTCGGAAATCCAACGGTGCAAATTTCAGTGGAGAGAGAGAGAGAGAGAGAGAGAGAGAGAGAGAGAGAGAGAGAGAGAGTTTAGCAAAATATAACCTGTACTTTTTTGTATAAGTGTGTTAGTTTCTTTACCATTATAAATTATCAAATTAATTCGAGTAATTATTGTAGTCTCCCTTGTTACGTAAAAAAAATCCTTTGCACGAATCTTGAGCCACTTAAGCAGCTTACATTGATTAAACAATCTTTATAGTCTTAACTACGTCTTTGTCGCATGCCATGGCATTGAGGGTCAAGGTCGCCTTGTGGGAATTGTAGGAAAGAAGGGAATCAATGAACTACGCAGGCATAAGGTTATTCGTTGGAAGAGAGAGGCCAGTGGCAATGAAAGACGCTAAAGTCGGTGTAAGGTTCCTTTTCACTTTTTCTGGTATTGATTCATTGGACCTAATTGGATAGAACATTCTTTTCCTTATGCGATTTTTCATGGGAAAAGGAGAGTCTTAGATGAAAGTTGGGAGAAAAGGTTTCACATGCAAACTTCTGCTCCGACTTTCCCCCTTTCATCTTCTATTTTGGCCTTCCTGAGAAAGCAGTAGATTTCAAGGAATGAACAAAAAATAGTTATCAAAGTGAAAAGGGAAAAATACACCAGGACTTCAACGCTTTCGTCATGTATGATAGTCTTGCCTGTGATACGATGCGGACGGGAAAAATGACTTCCGTGGCAATTTTGAGATTTCCATCCATTTAAAGCCGGCATTGCTTCTCGTGTTTAACATGGCCTGTCATGTGGGGATTATTTCCCAAAATATTCCTGGTCTTGGCAAACGGTTCTGCAAATCAGGTTTTTAATTCTGTTGAATGCAAACTCAGGGACTCGTTGATTCGTTAATTGTTTTGAGGGGAACAAAACTTTCTTCAGGTAAATATGAAATTATA
>NC_090761.1:44612985-44617985 GCF_036898095.1 Palaemon carinicauda
GTATATTATTATTATTATTATTATTATTATTATTATTATTATTATAAGTATTATGAGTTGTTATTATGCTAAGCTACAACCCTAGTTGGAAAAGCAGGATGCTACAAGCCCAGAGGCTCCAACAGAGAAACTAGCCCAGTGAGGAAAAGAAATAATGAAAGATAGAATAGCTTGCCGGAATATAACCATTAGTCATTTGAAATAATCTTTAAATTAAGATGTTAATAAGAATTCCTTGATCATAAAAAATGGTCTTAGTATGAGGTCCTTGATCATATCAATGAGTTTTCATGAAAGATCCTTGAGCATCATCAAGGATCTCATAATATGTTGAAGGATAATTCCAAAAGTAGTTTGAAAGGTGTATTCAAGACTGGAGGAAGCGACCTTATTCTTTTATCCATGTGGTTTTGTCGGTTTGTGTAATGTCCCTTAACGTTATTATCTTCTATGGGATAAGGATGGTTGTGGGATAGGTGCAATTGTACGGCATGACGGACAGCGCAGTTCGGCATGTTAAACAGTCTTTTGTAACACGGCATTTAAAAGGTTGTGCTTCCTTGTTTGTGTTTTTGTCTGTTGTCATGTATGTATTTATATATATATATATATATATATATATATATATATATATATATATATATATATATATATATGGGTGCTTGTGTATAGCTATTTGTATATCTCATTGTAACGTTACATTGATTATCGTATTTAATCATAGAAAGTTCATTGTTTACTACAGTTATCAGGACAGTAAAGATTTATATTTTTTTACACTTTTATTAGTGCTGTAATTTGTATCTATGAATTTAAATATTCAAGTTTGACATTTGAATATGTTGCTCATTATTCAATTTTTAGAGGAATAAATTTATCATCTTAAAACAGCTGCTGTACGGCGGTCAATAGATTCGGTAGAAGGGATTTTGTTAGAAATATTGAGGAGGCGAAGTTGTTTAACGTTTCTACTGAATAAGGGGGTTGCATTTCCATAAAAGAAAATAGTTCAGTATAGAAGATGGAATGATAGTGCAGATTGATTTACAAATAAATATGTAATGAAGGCGTAGAGTGAAATGTAACTGGAATAAATTTGTCGAATATAATGTAAAGAAACGGGAAGAATGAGGAAAAATTGAAAGTTTGAAAAGGAAAATGGAGTAACAGTTTTTGTCTGTAAATTTTGGATTTTGATAGAAGGTCAAAAGTTGCTGTTACGAATAAAACTTTCGTTAATTGAAGATACTCGATTACTAAAAAATCTGTTAGAAGATTTGAGGGTGATGATTGCAAAAACATAGCCTTAAACAACTATCCTTTTATGATAGTAGATATGGATTTTACTAATATGTAAATGGATCAAACAATGCTCTGTATTTACATCACGAAATGGTGAAACGAAGGGAACTTTTCTGGATTATAAAGAAAAGTTTCATATGAATACTTGACAAACTTTGGTACAGTGAGAGCTGTAGAAATTAGGGTTGGAATGTGTGTAGTTAAAAAATAGTTTTTATTATTGAAGTAAGTTTGAAAGTTGCCGAAGAGTTCCCATTGAGAGGATACGGGTGATCTTATAAACAGAGCTGATAATTGCGTTTTAAAGCAATATTATTTAAGAAGTTAGATTAATTCGTAATTATATGCATAAAGATGGGGTGTAAAGGTGTTTATTAAGGACAAATAGATGTGGGTGTGGGTATGAGAGAGAGAGAGAGAGAGAGAGAGAGAGAGAGAGAGAGAGAGAGAGAGAGAGATGTAAAACGAGTAATCTGCGAACAGATAGCGCCAATAACCCTGTAATCAATCTCTGGTAAGGAAGAAACCGCAGAGTCCAGTTACATGCTGATTTGCCTTCTCTTCAAGAATGGTCACTTTTAAGTTTAACAGGGTCAATGGCGTGTCGCTAACGTTCCTTTGCATCTCATAGATTAAATATGGCCAACGACTGGGGGAAAATAGCTGTCGTGGCAATATATTAAATGGTGGCAGATGTAAACGATAAAAAATTCCTCAACAACAACAACATTTAATTAACATCCAAAGATGGCGCTCTAAGCCTGGTGAGATGAAGATAGCATCACTGCAATATTCTTCGCTTAAAAGAAACGCATATGAGATGTAACCGCGCCCCACATATGACAAAACTGGACCAAAACATCTAAATTTTAAATAGAGAATTAATGGGAGATGTGGTGACGGACATGTTAAGATCTGGTTTCAGCTGATATACGTGTGAAGTTACGAAAAATACCTTTCAGATACTATATTAAGCAAAATTGTAGTATGATTATAAGCCATCATATTATAGAAAATAGTAAGACAATTATAACCACTATATTATACAAAATAGCAAACTCACTCGAACCGCATTATATTAGAAAATAGTAAGATAATTCTTACCACTAAATAGAAAACAGTAATATAATTTTGTAACCACTACATTTGTAGAAAATATGATAATTATAACCACCATAATATAGAAAATAGTAAGATCATTATAAGCAACTACTAATTCAAATTCTTAGTAATTACAAATTGATATTAAAACAATAGATCCTTTCAATTGAAAAATAGAGGGGAAAATTTACAATAAACACAAAAAGAAATAAAATGGAAGAATAGTGTTTAAAGATTTAACAAATAAAAACCAATGGTTAATTCCATAGATCATAAAAAAAACATTCAATAAAAAAATGACACCCACATTCCCTTTTATTGTCATGGCAATTGAGACTTTCCCAAACACCACAATTCCGGCGTCCATGATTTGCATACATGACTTTTCTTAACTGTTCAACTCTAATCACAGCTGATCCAGAGTAACTCGATTGTTCTTGAAGACCATTGAGCAGCAAGAGAACTGCTTTCATTTCTTTGGATTACAAAGAGCTCTCATGTTTGAAAATCACACCACCTTTCCAGGTTAACTAAACAATGAAATGCGCAATGTGTGAGAGAGAGAGAGAGAGAGAGAGAGAGAGAGAGAGAGAGAGAGAGAGAGAGAGAGAGAGAGAGAGAGAGAGAAAGAGAGAATAATCGCAACCACTGCTTAATAATTGATAGACAACGCAGTTATTTTTTTTTTTCAAGGAATAGCAAAATCGACAAAACATGGAAACCATATTTGAGAGATAGCAAACTGAATTTTCTACTCTTCAAGGTAATAATTCTAACCTTAAATTATTCTATGGAAAAAATTACATTTGTCCATGTACAAATATAATAGAAAGTCGCAACTCCATTAAGCAAAGACCTTCGCAGTGTGGTAAACCCAGGCATAAAACACTAAAGCATTCTCACATGAAGAAATCAAAATGAAAGAGCTTCACAATAACCAGTGACACAAGCAAGCATTAAGCTCAACAAAAATATCTTTTCTTAAGTTTTCGACTTCCTCAAACTTTTTAGGATTCGCTTGCAAAAACTAAGCCTTATCAAAGTGGGAAATAATAAAACTTTCACCTTCCGTGACAGGATTTCAGCGCCCTCACTTGATAAGACAGGTGTGATGCACACGCACTCTTAAATACAAAACTTATCTTTCTAAACGCTGCCTTTCTATTTACAAGAGCAAATTCTTATCATCTTTGGACTGTGAAATGCCTCAGCCTGGTAGAACTATTCTACTGGCATTCACAATCTCTAAATAGTAGATTGGCGTTGACGTCATATACTGTGAACTAATACTGTACTGTTAACTAATACTGTACATTGTATGATGTACTACCGAAACATTATTCTGCGATATAAAACAAATACTATTATCACGCTCTATAAACTCTTCCAAGGGTTCTGAATAGTAATCCAATAATAATCCGTATTACGTAGACTTTATACGTCAGTGCTCAGTTCAACGTGACACAGCTAATAAAGAACTTTTATTCCCAAGCTACAGCGATATACAAACTACTTTGATATATTATTGTTATTATTATTATTATTATTATTAGTAGTAGTAGTAGTAGTAGTAGTAGTAGTAGTAGCAGCTAAGCTACAACCCTAGTTGGAAAAGCAAGATGCTTAAAGCCCAAGAGGTCAAACAGGGAAAAATTCAATTATCAACGGGAAAATGCACTGACCAAAATGAACTCTAATGAAAAGTTTCAAATTCTTCCAATTTCAAGAGCTAAAATGGAAAACAGAAAGGTCATCACTAGAGCCATGAGTCTGCAACTCACATAAGTGAATCGATACCTACGCAAGACTTCAACCCACTTCATACATAAGCGACACTAATCAATCCTTCCAAATTTCTGGAAGTCAGCTCCACGTCACATCTACTAATAAAGACTATATTAGTGTATGTCCGCTGATTTGTAGTATCATACGTCAAAGTAATATGCATGCATGTAAAAAAAAATTTTATTCATACAATCTCTTAATTATATATTAATATATATATATATATATATATATATATATATATATATATATATGTGTGTGTGTGTGTGTGTGCGTGTGCGCGTGTGTGTGCGTATAGTGACTAGTCTTGTGGAAGTATTCCGCACTAGTTATCCATCCACAATCCAGTAGTTTATGTGCTTGTGATGGTGTTATTTTGTTTTTTCTTTACTAGTAGCAATTCATTGCTAGGAGAAATGACTTAACTTTGTAATATTTTGCCTCTACTTTCTGTAAAGAATTCAAAACAGTACACATAGAATTTCGAATTAGGGAATGTTGAGCACAAGGCCGCATTGGTTCAAAATATGTAATGGAGAATGATAATAGGATTATTCATATTGAGAGATGCTACGTCTTGGTATGCTGGCGGAGGAAGTGAACGCTAAAAACCACTTTCTATAATAGAGTTATATATTTTTTCAAGTTTGCATGTCTGCCTAGTAAATGAAGAAAACCTTGGCTTTATCAGAATTATGCAGAAACAGAAAGAAATTTGCCACAGAATGTTACACAATTGCTGAATTGTCACCTTTAATCTTGATTAACGTCAGGTGGGCTCATGTCTGCATTTTTTTTTCTGTTCTGTTCTT
>NC_090761.1:44620485-44627985 GCF_036898095.1 Palaemon carinicauda
TTTTTTATTTTCTTTTGTAGGGTTTTAGCTTTATCCTTTTTGTTTTTGGTAAGGTTTTAGTTTTATCCTTTTTGTTTTTGGTAAGGTTTTAGTTTTATCCTTTTCGTTTTTGGTAAGGTTTAAGCTTTATCCTTTTAGTTTTTGGTAAGGTTTTAGTTTTATCCTTTTCGTTTTTGGTAAGGTTTAAGCTTTATCCTTTTTATTTTTAGTAAACTTTTTAGTTTCATCCAGAAGCAGCCAGCCATTGACTGAGTGCGTGACTAAAGGTGACTCTTCGGTTGAACGCCAAGGACTCCTTAAGGGTTTCCTGCTTTGTGGCTGGAATGCCGGTAAATGGAAGTATGAAAGGCAGCTTGACTCCCAGGAATGTTGGTTTTTACCTAAACTTACAAGAAAGAAAGGATGGTGTGCATTACCACTATTTTGAGGGTGCAATGGATAGGAAATTATCAAATCGTGTTTGGTACGAAGTGGAAAAAAACTTAATCCGATTTTTACTTGAAGTATATTAAGATTTAACTTTGGTGTATTTGAGATCTTAGAGAAGAAACCCCATCATATAGCCACCTTAATTGTAGTAAGTGTTTGAGTAATAGTGATGTACGAAAACTTTTAATGACTTTATATCACTTTTAGCAAAATGATTTATTACTAATAGTACATGTGTAGATATGTCCGACAGGTTTCCATGACTATTTAGTTTGCTGTTTTAGAGCAATTTGCTTCGGATAGAGTTTCGAGATGAAGTGATAAATATAGATATCCAGCTTAAATCATGATCACCTATTCTAAAAAAAAGTCCGTGGGAGGAAGGATTTAGAAATGTTATAAGGCTTTTATTTTATTGTACGCCATTCCTCAATTATTAATCATATGCGTGTCTTGCCCAAAGCCACATACCTTGAAAGATGTTAAAATCAAAGGAAGATTCAACTTCCAGAACATAGGACTTGGCCGTATACAAAATGCAAATAAGGCTTATATTGTTATATGTACTCTTAGTGATTTTAATATTTTTCCGTGCGTAACCTATTTATAATCATTTCTCCCTAATGAGATTGGTCATTACTCTTTACAACGGAACAATAGCGTCAAAAATACAAATAAAACAGGTTTGGTATTTAAAGACATTTCCCGTTTTTGTGGTGTTATATAATTCACACAGTGACACAATGCAATTTGTCATTGGGAAAATGTTAGTTAACCTTGACAGAACCTTCATTGTAACATTTCAAGAGTTGTCACGCACAGACTTCGAGGTTCAATCAAATCACTTTAGATTGGTAGACATGTGTCTTATGCTATCATTTGCTTTATTATTAACGTTTAAAACAACAATAACAACCAAAAAGTCAAATAAGCCTGACAAGTTTGTACCACGATCCATAATATGCACCTTAAAAGAAACTTTCTATACGCATTATGTTAGAAACTTTAAACATATGGAAGGAGTATTTTTGCCATAATTAGCTACCTTGGTTTAGAGTAATATGCGAGTTTTCTAGAAGATAAATCTTTCATGATGTGGTGTAATAACATGATTTTCTTAACGTATTTAAGTATTTTTGTAAAGAATCGGGTTATTGACTCATTGTTTTCCTATAGGATTTATTCCTGTAGGACGTTTATAACTGCAGTTGTTCAAAAATTTTTATCTTTTGTATGTGTGGGTGTTTATAACGTTTAAAGACGTAAAGTTTTCTGCATAAAGATTTTGCAATTACTTATTCCCATAAAGTTTAAATGGGATGATTATATATATATATATATATATATATGTATATATATATATATATATATATATATATATATATATGTGTGTGTGTGTGTGTGTGTGTGTGTGTATGTATATATATTTATGTTTATTTATTTATATGTATATATTTTCGTAATTACTTGGTCACTTTAAGTTTAAACTTGATGGATATATATATATATATATATATATATATATATATATATATATATATATATATATGTACACACATACAGTATTGTGGTAGTCAGTATTATATGTATGTATACTTCCAATCATTTTCAAAATATTGTAATCTTTATGTGAAGTTGCATTATAAATTTTTTATATATATACTGTACTTCGATTAGTCTGTATGAATCATGGTTCAGAAGTGTCGCTTCATTATATTTATTTTTTTTTTATCTGATGACATAACATCAATTCAAGAGGAAGAGGGATTCATTCATTGCTATGTCTAAATTAGTTGCCGCAGGAAGGGGATTAAATATGTTGCAATGGAAGGCCTTGTAATCATTTAACTCTCGCAATCTGCGGTATTATACTCTCTCAAATAAAGTGTTTAAAGAGAGGGACATTGCATATTCTAGTTACTAATTATTAGGTTTTGTGTTATGATGATGTCGACGACCAATAGATATTTTAACGAAAGAAATTTATAAGGTTTTACAATGTGGCAAAATTATTTTGCCCTTTTTACCACCTAGAAATCTTAATACAATGCTTCCGTTGGCTTTGCGCTATTCAGATTTTTTTTATTTATTTTTTTTTTATTTTGGTGCTTTTGACCATTTACTAATGTGGGCGGATATTTTGAGAAAATATTCTAGTGTTACTGAATAAAAGGAAAATTATTCATTGTTTTGCTAGCGTTCAATTAATGTTTTATCTAATAGTGTTTTATCTAACCAGGGAATTTTATTTAATTACTTATCCGATCAAACTCCATGATTCATTATCTTCTATCTCTTCAACAATTCAGTTTCTCTTATTTTTAACTTTATATTTTGACCTAATTTGGCTTTTTTCATAATTTGAATGTATTCGCATTGACTTGCTAAATGGTGGTGGACATGTGGTAATGTGGTAACCATCTTCAGAATTTATTACTTAGCTCTCTCTCTCTCTCTCTCTCTCTCTCTCTCTCTCTCTCTCTCTCTCTCTCTCTCTCTCTCTCTCTCTATCAATATATAGGTGAAGGAGATAATTTGCTCAATCATGCCACTATGGTTTCCTTAAATTGATGATTTTTTCCGTTTAATTCTTTATGATATTTTTGACATTTAAAAAAAATCTTACTTTTATAGTCTTGGTCATCTCAATTTGGTTTAATTTCATTAGTCTAAGGTTCAACTTCATTGGAAGTCTAAAATTTGCCAGATGTTTATGGATTACTTTCTTCATCTTCTTCTTCTTCTTCTTCTTCTCCTCACCTTAGTCCCGTTTCTATACGGGGTCGCTGTTTTGGATGAGCCACGTCCATCTAACTCTGTTGTTCCCATCTGCTTCATCAAGTCTCTTTTTCTCTGAAGACCTTCTCCTACACAGTCTCTTCCCATCTTTATCTCTTGCTCTCCCTCGTCTTCTTTTACGGTACACCTCCATCTCCGACATTCCTTCCAATATGGTCCTCCTCCCTCCTTAGCAGGTGTTCGTCTCCCCTTCTGACTTTTCTTTACTGTAAATTATTTTTTCTAGGTGTTATGGTTAATTTTCGCTTTTTCGTCGAGTACTTCAATAAAAAATTCATGAATATAATATATTATGTAGAATGAAATTTGTATTTGTGCATATGTATGTGTGTTTATAAAGAATACAATTTTTTTCTTTTTTCGTATCATCTGTAATTGCGTCGATGTTTATATTGTTTTCTTGCAATTAGTTCTTTAACCAGGATATTTTGCTAATTCACTAAAATAATTTTTTTTATTTACTTCTCTTATTTTAAATATCGGGTTAGATTCTAGAAAGGACGAAAGAGACTGAAAAACTTAGTGTTGGAAAAGTGTTGAGAAAATACAAAACTATTAGGAAGTTGTATCATACATTAATAAAAGTGTTGTGAATTCGTTACGAAATTTACGAAATCCCTTAAATTTGTACATAAAATACGAAGAAAAACAGTACACTTTATTTGGTTTGTGAAGTAATCAAAAGCGGAAAGTATTTTGAAGTGCCAATTCATTGCTATCTGTGACTATTTGAGTTCCGTCTATCTGTACAAGTGCCCGGATGTAGTGTTTGGTCCCTGGATAAAGAATCTAGATTCAGAAACGACCCGAGAAAGGGTGAGAGTATTCAGTTCCTGGATTATCATAAATTACCTCATCTTTCAAGTTTCTGAATTACCAAGAGTACTTTCCAGAGTTGAATTACCAGGAGTAATTACCAACTCCTGGATTTCCAGGAGTAATTTCCAGATCAGAATCATTAAAAATAGTTTCCAGTTTCTGGATTACCTGGAGTAATTTTCAGCTCAGAAGTATCATAAATAGTTTCCAGTTTCTGGATTACCAAGAGTAATTTCCAGACTCAGAATTATCAAAAATTCGTTTCCAGTTCTTAGATTACCAAGAGTAATTTCCAGGCTCAGAATCATCAGAAATAGTTTCCAGTTTCTGGATCAGCAGCAGAAGTAAGGTCTTATATAGAAAATTAAGAACCTTCAGCCCATTTCTCATTATTTATCTATTGAATAATGATGTAAAATGTGGCGGAACGACAGTTACTGGCAGACCTTTTTCTTCACAGCCGAGGAGCTTCTCCCAGCTCTGATAGAAAAGGTCGTTCAGATCATACTTCATTATGTGCTCCTCACTTGTCTGTAAGTAATTGCTTCTGATGTGTGTAAGTTACACCTTTTAGTTCAGTTTATTTCTCATTTTGTAATTTTTTGCACTTTACTGTATTATTTATTAGTATTATTATTATTATTATTATTATTATTATTATTATTATTATTATTGTTGATTTTATTATTATGATATGTGTAAGTTACACATTCAGACCAGCGTTTTTGCCCATTCAGTAATTTTTCCACTTATTATTATTATTATTATTATTATTATTATTATTGTTATTATTATTATTATTATTATTATTATTATTATTATTAAAAAATGAAAATAGAGGTAACTATCTGTTTTTTGTTATTCGTTATGTCATTTCATATACTGTATATTATTTATAAAGAATAATAATTGCAAGGACGTTATTACTGCAGTGCTGTTACTTTGCTGGTCCATAATTTCCTTGCTCCCTTACCCAAGCTTTAATGTAATTACAACTCTCTCTCTCTCTCTCTCTCTCTCTCTCTCTCTCTCTCTCTCTCTCTCTCTCTCTCTCTCTCTCTCTCTCATGTTTACAAAGTTAGTCATGGTAAACGACTTAACTTGTTTTCCTTTCCGTTCATCCGACTGATGAAAAGAGTGTCATTCACTTTGCCTTTTGTCCGCAGTCCTATTGTTAGCTTTTATACTCTTACATCACGACATCATGTCGTATCTTGTATAACAGGGCCAAGCGGGGACGATTATTTTCATTCAGTCTTTTAAAACTTTATTTTTCTTTTCTCGTTGTTTCCTCAATATTATCACTGCATTCCAAGGTTTATGTTAATGACATTTAGTTGGTGAGTAGATCAAGTATTTATGCCTCCTTAAATCTCTCTCTCTCTCTCTCTCTCTCTCTCTCTCTCTCTCTCTCTCTCGTTAAATGGCTTTTAGTTAGTGAATAGTTTATATTATTTAATGTGAATGTGACAAAAGGTGTTCGCTTATGCCATCTTAAATTCTCTCTCTCTCTCTCTCTCTCTCTCTCTCTCTCTCTCTCTCTCTCTCTCTCTCTCTCTCTCTCTCTCTCTCTCTCTCTCTCAAATATGCACGCGTACTCTTGTTTAATTTGTAAATGGACATTGTAATCAATACCTTTTAGTTGAACGGCTGAAAGAATTTTGTTATTTTTGTGTACTCTACCTTATTTTTTATTGATACAAATTTAAGAGTGGTATGAATCCCGCTAAATGCTTCCATCAAGCACAGCTAAAGTAAGGTAGATGAAAGGAAATTTATATGAGGGATTTAGTTCTTTCATCTAATTATCATAAAGATATCTCATTACGTCATCTTGGTGTTGTCGGAAAATATGACTCGGTTGATGAGAAGGATTGCGAGAATATCTAAGTTTTTTAGTTTTGCTATTGCGTCATTGAACATTGATTAAAGTATTACTTGTTTATATGGCGAATTCGAATTCCTAGAGTGCATATTCGTGGTGATAGAATTTATCGAATAGTGATCTTGGTGTTCATGGTTGAGTTTCCTTTTATATCTTGGTTGAGAGATGTGGCCTTGTCCAATGTGGAAGGGGGAAGTTGCAGTGGTGAGGAAATAGGAGGGGTGGGGATTATTTAGGTTTTGTCTTGGGGGAGAGAGGATGACTGACGGTATGAGTAGGAAAAGAGTATGAAAGTGTATTAATAGGAGAGAGAGAGAGAGAGAGAGAGAGAGAGAGAGAGAGAGAGAGAGAGAGAGAGAGAGAGAGAGAGAGAGAGAGAGAGAGAGTAATAGGAACAAAAATCAACTAAAAAAACAGGACAGTGGAGCAAAATAAGCCGGACGAGGCCTGACTTCCTCTCTCGACATGCCACCGAACCAAGTCGTTGATGCAATGCGGTTCACAACGATTTTAAGAGATCTTGCTTAAACTAGTTTGTCATTACTTAAGGGCAATATCCTTTATAAAGGATCAACGAAAACGGAAATAGGCTTTACGTAGAATAAACAGTATGTAATAATAATCTATAATCATGGGTAAGCGTTATATCATACATGACGTTGAAACATGGTAGCTTTTGGTAAAAAAAAAAAAAAGAGAGAATAAATTCTTATGATTCGACTGCAGTGCCAATTTAGAATCTCCCTTATATAATAAAGGGCAAGTGTCTGGATATATATATATATATATATATATATATATATATATATATATATATATATATATATATATATATATAGTATACATATATATATATACAAATGTATATATATATACACATATGTATACATATATATATATATATGTATATATATATATATATATATGTATGTATATATATATATATATATATATATATATGTATATATATATATATATATATATGTATATATATATTTATGTGTATGTATGTGTATATATATATATATATATATATATATATATATATATATATATATATATATCGGTCACGCTTAGCTACCTCCATCTTGGGTAAAGATGGAGGTGAGAAGGTGTGTGTGCATATCCATCTAAATATTTAGCATTCATTTTTGATGGATTGCGTATACTAGTTCTGTATAATACTTCAAAATTGTTAGAAATTAATTATCGAGTAATCGTTTTACAATACGTGAATATGTTTTTTCATCAACATTGCTTTTGAAAATAACAAAGCTGTTTAGATTATACTCATCAGTTTACGACTGAATTTTCCACCCTCTCTGGATATGCTAACCTTGAAGCGCCTTTTCCTTCTTGAATGACTAAACTTTTGTCATGCATACTCATCAATTTTAGTCAAGGACGAAGAACGCAATAGTAATTTAGGCTGCTCGTTCTCTCTCTCTCTCTCTCTCTCTCTCTCTCTCTCTCTCTCTCTCTCTCTCTCTCTCTCTCTCGAGTGACCACGATTCTCAAACTTGACAAGGACGACTTACGGGCGCATTTCATAAAATCCTGTATGCCTC
>NC_090761.1:44630485-44645485 GCF_036898095.1 Palaemon carinicauda
ATTGACTGTCAGTCGTCACCATTGACTTTTAAAGGAAGGTCATACAATGTGACCCAAGTATAAGCTTTGTCGGTGTCCATCCAAGAAATTGATGAGAATTGATGAAATTATAGGTGGACATCATCTATTTAAATAGCTTAAAGACGTGAAAGTTTTGTCATATTAGATCAGTGTTGGTGATTCTTAGAATGACGCAATATATTTACATTCAATGTAGGTTTTTGTTTAAAGTCCTTCAGTTTACGCTTAGCCACTTCATACATGACTTATCACACGAATCTCAACTTGCTTTGATATTGTTGATATAATCCCAGTGAATTTGCACTTGTTAATCATTAGATTCATGATAACTTGTTGTACCACCTGATAAGTACATTAATCAGTATCAGTTACCAAATCTTTAGTTTCATGAAGCATTTTGACATTTTAGTTGACCTGCTATTTTTGGAAGCCATTTGACGTCACACAAGACTTGAGAAGGTGCAACAGAGTCGATACGCTTTTAACTTCTGTTGTAACATGACGGTATTTCTCATACGACACTTCTTAAACCTGTGACGTCAAGTGATGCCGTATTGATGCTTACTTGCCTTACTCGGTCATTAAGGAACTTTATGCTTTAAGTAAGCATTTATTTCATATAGTTTCTCGTTGCAAATAAAAAAATATTTGTTCTTTCAACAAAGATATATTTATTGTGACCAGTTTTCAAGTTCTTTTATTTACGTATTTTGTTTTCTTCTACTTATATTTTCGTTAAAAATGAATATCCTAAATATGAATAGAACTTGGGTGCAATCTACGTTTAGGCTTTCTTCCATTATTGTGTTCCACGATCAGTTTGTAGATTTCGAAGGCTGTGATTTGTGTATTGCCCAAGTTTTGAATGCCTCGTTATTTTTGTTAATTTTATATCGTATAATTAAAATTCCTTGTGTCATCAGTGGTCTATGTTGCGATCTGAGGACTGGGTCACTGTTTTCAGTCTTATGCGCAACGCAAAATGACCTTTCAGTTGGCCCTTCCTTTTTCACCCAATCATTTATGAATGTTTCATGAGGCTGAGACAGAAGCTCTCGGATTTGAATAACTGCCCAGGATCATTGGCCTTATTTTTGTCTACTGTTAGATGTTGTTTTAAAGATTTTATTTATTATAGTTAGATCAGCAATTATTCTGTAAAAAAAAAAATGTTTTATATAGCATTAAAGTTTGAATGTAGTGTTCATCTTTGAATATAAACCGAGATGCAAAGTGTTTTAAATGAAATTTGTCAATAAAGTTTGGTTGATAGATTCTTCTTTAATCTAATAGCATGACTTTTCGTAATAAACTTGTTATATTACTTAATCTCAAAGTATTCGGCGGAATCACAGTTTTGAACAAGTCAAATTATAACAAGTATTCGACTAAATAAATTGAAATGTCTTTTATTTGTATGATATATATATATATATATATATATATATATATATATATATATATATATATATATATATACATATATATGTATATGTGTAATAAATGATATATATATATATATATATATATATATATATATATATATATATATATATATGTGTGTGTGTGTGTGTGTGTGTGTATACTTTATAAATGTATTTATTTTCCTAGTCAGTCGTCAATGAATCACAGGGATTTTTGTTAAGCAAGATTAAATAAGTATTGGAGGTTGTGTGACTTCCAAGAGCCAAATAGCTGGCTTGGAGGCCGGTGGGAGGGGCGGGTGTCCGCTGGATATGTCGTGTTACAGAGCAAGGGTGCTTGCGTGTAATTTTGTCACGGGAGATTTAGCTTACTCATGGTGCAGATGTTCTACTTCTCTCTTATTTTTGGAAATTGGTTGTTCGTCGAGAGGCAATTGTTCTGGAAGATTGGAGAATTTTGTAAAAGTCCGTTATCAACATTGGATGTTTGAGCATTCAAGTTTTTGAAGTATTTAGGTGTTGGAAGTTGGGTATACTAGAAGAAAGACGTTTTCAAGTATATGTTATAAGATTAACGCTGTATTTTTTAGTTTTTAATATTAAAGGACTAACATGCGATTATCAAAGCTGGGCTTTTTAGCCGTCAAATATTGATACACGCAGCTCTTATTCAATTGCGCCTAGTAATACAAAGGTTGATGTTCAATTCATTGTTGGTAACGTATGGAATATATTGATGTAATTAGTTTTCTTAGTTAAGTTTGTATCTTGAATATAATTTAAAGAAAATGGTTTAAGTATATCCTGTACAAGAGAAACTGAATTGTTGAGAAATGTGAAAATACTTATTGAATGATAATGGTAAAAAAATGTTATCATAGGTTAATTGATTAATAAGAGTACTGTATTTTAAAGTGGATCTGTCTTGTGGAAATAGTGGATGAATAGGAATTGGTGGAGAGGGAATATATTCAGAAGTGCTAGGAAGTACAAGGAGAGTTGAGCTTAGAAGGGTTTGGATTTGCGGTCTCAGTGACTTATTGGAAAGGAAGGCACTTGATAACCAGGAAGCTTACTAGTGAACGCAAGATTGTGGTTAGTAACATAGTGTGAAGGACTGTTTCGCCTATATATATATATATATATATATATATATATATATATATATATATATATATATATATATATATAAAACACCAGACTTTCAACTGGGCTCCCCAAGGCACTAGAGGAGTTTGAAGACCCAGACCTACAAGGCTGAGGACTATGAAGCCTGAAGTAAGAAATGACGAATGGAGAAGTATTGATTTAACAGCTCTAAATAGAGACGACTGGCGAAATCTAACTGAGGCCCTTTGCGTCAATAGGCGTGGGAAATGAAATATATATATATATATATATATATATATATATATATATATATATATATATTTACTGTGTATATATATATATAAATATATATATATATATATATATATATATACACATATATATGTATATAAATATATATATATATATATATATATATATATATATAAATATATATATATATATATATATATATATATATATATATATATATGGGTGTGTCCATTTTTATTAAAAGCACCACTTTCTGAACTTTTTTTGTATATACTCTTAAGTTTAAGTATTATTTTTCAACTTGTTTTATTTTCCAGACGGAGTAGTGAGCGAGATGCAGCTCGCAGATCATGGGGTCCGGCAGACAAGGAAGAGGGCAACAAAGATTTCTGGGCCTCTATCCAGGAACCCTACGACTACATCATGGGCAGCAACCTTATTCCAGACTCATGCCAGGTAAAAGAAATAGTCATACCATTGTTACTACTGTTATTTTGATATTTTTCTTTAATTAGTAATTGTAATTTTAACCATTACTACAGTGGTTATTTTCATATTTTGTATATTATTGTTATTCATTGTAATTTAAATTATTATTACTTTAATTATTTATTTTTATTTAAATGATTATTATCAGGCTTACTAATATTATTGATTGAGATTTTGATTATGATTGTGATATTCATAATTAAGTTTTATAGCTGCTTTGCATATTGCATTTTCGCATAAATTTAAACTCGAATAACTTCGTGGAATGTAAAGTTAGGTTTTCATGACTCGCAAACAAATATGATCATGGGCTGGGAGGTGTTGGGAGTGAAAGTCCCTAATAGCCGTATATTCCACAACACCAAACAGTAAACAAATTATGTTCGTACACTTTGACGAAACCATACATGAAGGGCTTTCTTTTTTTAATTTGGGATTCTTGTGATGTGTTTTAGAGCGTATGGTTCGGTTCAAAGTTACATATGAATATTGTTGTTTTTGTAATGAAAATGTGTTAGAGATTTCAATGTCCTCTAATCATCGGTCGAAGTTTATTCCCCTTCAAGTTGCAAAAAATATTGATTATAATCCTATCAGCAGTTTTGAAATGATCATGAATTATTATTATTATTATTATTATTATTATTATTATTATTATTATTATTATTATTATTAATATTAGAACAAGGTAAACCTCCAATTAAATTTAAAATATTTTGGGGAACGTCACTTTTTTTAACTCCATGAATATATATTGTTTATACAGTATTGACGTACGAGTCAATATTTTTTTCAGAGTTAATTTCCTTTTTTTTCTTAAGTTTTTCACTTTACTTGTCTTTTTCTTTATTTGCAGTGTTTTAAATGTCAAACCCAATTTCACTTATTGAACTCAATTTCTAACTTTAGACACATTTTTTTAAAAGCTATTTTAAATTTTGGGGAGAAAATTCGGAAGATATGGGCCTACGCCACCTATACTCTGTTCGCTTATCATTACTGACTATTTGTCCGGTTATCTTTGAATAGAGGCATCAACTAAATTTATTTTCCGTTTTCGTAGGCCATTTGTAAAATGGATACAATCTTCCAGGTTGGCGAGTCCAATGAAGCTCCTTCGTCAGGAGAGTTCGAGCTGAGCTGGGATAGTGGTGACGTGTCTCCCCCTTATATCTGGAGCTTTTCAGAGTTTTTAGATCAGTATAATGAACTCTATGAATGGCTCATTCAAGTGCAGCTCAAACTCTACTCCCACTCAAATCCACCCGATAAGGCGGCCAAAATGGTGAGTGTAAGCCTGTAGGGATGTCTTTAATTAGTATAATTCTGTGAAAAGACCTTTAATTCTGGATATTATTAAAATTTTAAACTCTCTAAGTTATTGTTTTTGTTAGGGAACTTATTTTGTGCTGTGGTCTTTTTAAACTTAATTTGCGTGTTTGAATCACTGATTTGTTCTTGGGATCTGTTAGTTTGTATGATGATTTTTTGCCAAGTTTAGATTGCTTGATAATGCATCTTGATAGTCGTTTTTACTCTAAAAGAAGTCTATTAATGAGAATAGATTTTTTTTAACGTAATTGATGTCAAGGCCAATGATTATTTTAATTTCTTTATCGAGATAATGTACAAAGGAACTGAATGCATCTTCCCCTTCTTATTCTTTTGCCTTGCCATAAGTTATTGTTAGTGTGTCATATTTCGGGAATTTAATTCCATCTCATTTCAAATTTCTGGTATATTGAGTTTTAACAATAATATCCAGTAGGTATATTTTTAGATTAAGTATATGAAGGATTGTGAAATATTTTTTTCGTGTTACTTGTCATTATATTTTATATTCATGTAAAGTATACCTCCTAACAAGGTCTAGAGAATTTGCATTTTCTATCATATTATTGTAATGAGATTTATTGAAGTTTAGTTTGCCATCATATGTTAGTTCATATTGACAAACTAATCATTGATATGATTATCCTTATGAAATGTTTTGTGGTGCTCTTAAGTGAAAAAAGTCTGCACCAGATTTGACCTGTGTTCACCCTTTTTCAGGCCCAACAGGAAGAGCTACGCCGCCGAACCTATCGACGGAAGTTGTTCGTTGAGCAAGGGGAGCGCGTAGCTCAGAGATATCCATCATCCGCAGAAGAAATCAGCTGGAGAGTGAATTACCTGAATAACAAGTGGGATCAATTACAAAGTTCATTTACTCCTGCTAAGGGACGGAACCAAGAAGTTGAAGTGGAGTTGGGTACGTTGTTTTCTTTTTTTATTGTCATAAAGTGATTCGTGTAGGTTTCTTTCATTCAATATTGACCCTTTAGTGAGGTCATCGACTTTACAATAGAATTCGTCCTATTCGATATACATTGTCGATTTTTTAATCAATATTATGTTTCGAAATAGAAAACAATAAGTATTGGCAGTATTTTACTACTTGGAAACATGAACTGTTTACTAAGATGAAACCCATAGTATAAACTGTTCTTTTGTTTAGTTTTCCTCAGAATGTAAATGTTATTGTACAATATTACTTGTGAAAACTAATCTCTCTGGATATCTGGTTTAGGGCCAATCTCCTGACCTTATTCTCAAGATGTGAAGGTTATGAACCATCTTAATTTATTATAGCTTATATAGAATTTAAACCTATTGTTTACAGGTTCTTTTCTATTGATCAATTGATTTGAATATTCAGACTTATTAGGACATTTTGTTTCCAAGTTTTTATCTGAAGTATTGAAAATTTCTTACGTCCTAACTGAAAAAGGTAAAATTACCCTTAAGTTACTCTGTTGGTATTTACTAATCATGCATAAAATATGTTTATGCAATGTACTCCATTGGTCTTTATGTGGTGTTATTGTGTTTTATTGCTATTATTGTACCATAGTGAATGAAGGAAGTTCAGGAACTACCATTTAACGCTACTTCTCAAATAAGTACTGTGGAAGAGACTGGCACATTTATAGCACACCCAAAGGCTGGTGTGCAGAATGCTACAAACCCAAGGAAGACCAGTCAAGTGCAGAAATGAAACAAAGAAGTAAAGAATAAACTATAAAAGAGGAACAACATAAATAGAACATATTAACAAAATTACTGGTGTTGAATAAATGATTAAAAGTAAAACTATGGAACAAACCTGGTTAACAAAATTGCATTTTGACCAAGTTTGTACTTAGAAAATCACTGATTTAAGTAAAGTATTTGACTAAAGATCATTCATCAATTTGGTCACAGCCGGAAAAAGACTTGTAGTATGCTGGAATGCACCGAGTCTTACGAAAGAATAGGCCAGGCTGTAAAAAGATCTGAATTGAAAGGATGGTCAGAATTAGGAAAAATCATATTTGATATGTTTAATGAGCTAGTTTAACAACTGATGAGAATAACACCCAGATCAGGAATAAGGACGTTTTAAACCTAAAAGATTTTGGCCAACAATCTAAGATGAGGTTACAGTGCTTGAACGATACAATGTTTAAAACACGGCAGAATATGAGAATGAAAACAAAAACGTCCTTGCAAATCTTAAAAGACTTTCAATATATCAATATTTTATGCAATCAAAGAAGAAACAGACTAGATATTTTTCTCAAAAGTGATGCAGTTAAGAATGACATCTAGAATCTTGTATGAGCTGCATGTAATTAAAAGAATATTGTCAAAGACATTGTATGGATGTAGAGAACCCGAGAATAAGAAATTTTAAAAATCTTGCTTAAACTTTAGTTAAGTTCTAATTTCATTCCCCATAGTTTGCGCTATGTACAGTACTAATTTTAGTTAGATCAGCTGTTGGTTCTCTTCTCAATTTGTTGGACAGAAACTTACAGTCTGTTGAATTTTTTATTACAGATCTAGATACTATTCTCTGGCAACGTTGTTGAATTAGTTTTATATGCATGTTGCCCAAGATTTTTCATAATTCTGACCATCCTTTACGTTCAGATCTTCCTGGACAGTACCATCCTGTTCGTAACACTAAAGTATGCAGTTAATTTTAATAATTGGGACTTATCCATCATGAGGGTCAATACTACACAGTATTCTAGAAATTTTATTCCAGCTTTGACCAAGTTGTGGAATGATCTTCCTAATTGGGTAGTTGAATCAGTAGAACTTCAAAAGTTCAAACTTGCAGCAAATATTTTTATGTTGAACAGGCTGACATAAGTATTTTTATTGTTTATATATGAAAGGTCTGTTTTAAAGTTGTTACTGCTCTCAAAATATTTTATTCTAATTGTTCATTACTTCTCATATAGTTTATTTATTTCCTTATTTCCTTTCCTCACTGGGCTAATTTTCCCTGTTAGAGCCCTTTGGCTTATAGCATCCTGCTTTTCAAACTAGGGTTGTAGCTTAGCTGATAATAAGGATAATAATCAGTTAAAAGATTCACAAGTCTACATTCATGGTATGGGATGGATGCAGAATGATAGCATCATTTGCATCAGCAACAAGTTTACTTTTAAGACAAAACCAAAACCACATATTCATATGTAATATAAAAAGTAAAGGACCAAGAGCTTTACCTTCAGTAATAAGAAGGATTGTGTTCCTGTAGTCACTGTGGATCCCATCAGCAACTGTTCTTTGCTATCTTCAGTATAGATTGAAAATATAATAAGAAGTTATCCACAAATTCCCATGTATTTGAGTCTGAGAACAAATTGCCTCATGACTAACATGGTCAAAAGTAGCTCTAAAGTCAAGACTTATCATACAAACTTTATGACCAGAATCAGGGGATTTCTGTACAGTGCTGGAAGTAGTGAAAAGAGCATCATATGCGCTAAGGTCTTTGCAAAAGTCGAATAACAAGCTTGGGAAAAGATGATAAAATTAAGTATATGTACTTAGATATTTTGCAAACAGGCATTAGAAAATTTAGATCTGGGAATCATAGAAATTGGGTGGTACAGTAATATGCATTGCTTGAACCATTCACTTCATTACCAACTCTCCAACAACTGCAAAATGAACTACTACTAGGAAACTATTAAAAGATGATAGAAACATTAAGAGCTAAAATATCAGTTGCCTTTATATAAAGCAAAGGCAAATCCCCATTTAGGTCTACTATCTCGGAAGCATCAAAATCAAGTATTTTTGTTTTTTTATGGGACCAAGAAATTGAGTTTAGTTTAGCTTTAGAAAAAACAGGAATAAGTCAGTTTGAGTGTCTTATTGCTTTGGTTACTGTCAAACATATGAGCTAAACTTTCACTAATGGTTGTCGTTTTATTTGGACAGTGAGTGACAAAGCTGTCCGATTAAAGTAACCGATGATGTTTTTTAATCTACAACAAAGAGTGCAAATCTGTACTGACCATTTTTGTTCATGTTGTACCAAAAGTTTCTTTTTTTTTCATGATTAGAATTCATTCATCTTCAGTTGTTGCATGAACTCTTAAAGGGGTATATTTATTCCAAGTCAAATCTGATCTATTACTTTTGTAAAGAAGATAAACCTTCTGTTTCTTTAAAAAATTACATCTACAACTGTCTTTGAACCAAGCTTTGTCCTTGATATGGTAGCTCAACACCCAAGAAGAAATATACCTATCAATAATGGTTATAATTTTCATTCAGAACAACAGACTCTTCTGTATACAACTGTGACCAGTTTAGATACAATACATAACTCAAAATGCCATTCCAATATACTGTACTCTAAATTCCATGCCAATTTCACCAGAATTTGTCATGTGTGGGACAGGCTATTTAGTTCTACAGTAATTACTATTTAAAGATCCTAGCAATTAACAGACTTGTGTGTTGCCTTTTTTTTGTGAATTTTTCACAAGCAGATTTGGAAGCAAAGTCAAAAGCTCTTAAGCTATTGGCAGAATAATTCCTTTATTGATATGATGATGATGATGAAGCAACAAAAACTAGCTCAAGAGGTAATATACATGTTAAATCTAAATGGAAGATAAGTGTTCACATTTTGAGCAGCCTGACATATATCCTTATCTGTTTGAACTACATGTAAACTACCGTATCTCAATTTTGTTTTATTTTGTTATACTGTATTCCCCTTATGTTGTTCGTTGTTTCATTTTGATTAGGTTTATTTTTTCTTCATATGTAAGAGATTTGATGACCCCGTCAGCACTTCAGGAGAAGTTTAGTTTTGGTATCTGTTGTATTATTGGTCATTGAGTATGGCTACTAGACAGTCAGAGTTACCTGGAGAATGCTATGAATTTCCTTTAACTTTATTATGAAGATGGGAATGTGCTAATTCTTAGTTTATATGTAATATCATCTCATTTAATTATTAGAGCTTTTACAATCATCATTGATAAGAGGTTGTTTCCTTCTGAGATTGAATAACCTTTGTAGTTATGATACTCATAACATAGTGAGAAGTATGGTTGAAGGTTTGAGCCTACCCAGCTGATACTTGTACCCCCGAGTTTAGTGGATATACGACTCAGAACCTTCAACTTTATATGATCCAAAATAATTTTATAATCTACAGTACAAAATAGCATAAACCTAATGCATAATATACGTTGTGCTTTTGTTGGTCTAGAAGGAAATGAGAAACTAAAGACTGGTATTGATGAAGATTTTATTAGTAACATCATTCACTTAGGCCACTCCATCAAGGATTGAAATGTTTTGCATTTTGTTTAAGATAAAAGACTAAACAATAAGGAGGGTGTACTGTCTGTACATCAAACTTCAGGTTTAACTATAGTACAGTATAAACAGTCACAAATGAATTCTAAAAAACTAGTGTATGTGTAAATAGTACTTAGATTTGTAATCCTTTTGGAATCTGCTTTTAAAGCAATTGAACCACCTGCTAGAAGAGGATAAAGCCAACAGATTAAATGTAAAAACACAAGTACTGCAGCCTGGGTTTAATGGAGCAGAGCACTGTTAAGAATCTTTGTACTGTCTAAAGTACCTTACTAAATGCAATACAGTACACCATGTGAGAGTACTAAGGCAGTTACTTAGTTGTCATACTACATTACTGAATGCACTAATATTTTTAGTGCTAATTCTACAGAGATTTTGTTTTAACAAGGAAGCCGTTAATTGACTTGGATTTTTGCTTGTTTTTAGTTTAACTGAAATTGTGTACATTATTTTTGTTTTTTCAATATTAATCTTACCCGATGATCATGTAGCTATCAACTCTGTTGCCCGACATTTCAGTATCTTGACTTTGTTGCTTTCTTCTTTCCTAAGGTGAAAGTTCCATATTGTTCATTTTTTCAAATAATTTACTATAGTAACTGTGGAGTATTTAATGTCTGTGATTGGTTGCAGTATCATATGCCAATGAATTTTAAAGCTGTTAGAATTAAATGTTTAATTCTTATTTTATTCACGATAAGAAATATTTCAGAAATATGAGAACGTAAAGACAAATAGATTGGCTACTGAATATTTACATTAATATGAAAAAATAGCGATAGACTGTAGATACTTTGAGGAATTTAACCCAAATTAATTTGTGTGTTTTACCTTTCATTGTTGTTGATACTGACAATTTGGGCAACCATAGGTCACTTAAAACCTTGGTGAAAAGTTGAAAAAGGCATTAAAACACTACTGACCAAATGATTAAAGCAGAATATTTAAATTCAACACATTTGTGTCCACTAATAATTTTGGTTTGCTTTTTATTGTTATTGCTGCAATGTCTTTAAGACTTCATATATTTTTATTATATTGCAGATTTGGCTCATGAAGAAGCCATTTTAAAGAGGTGGCTGAGTGATATGGAAGAACAAATTCAACCCATTACATGTAGATTACGGAGAGGATGCTCGCTTCTGACGTTACAAGACCACTACAAAGATAATCAGGTAGGTGGTTCTTTATGTTGGTGTGGATAAATTTATTGATAACCGGAAGATTCCTTCAGCAGGTAAGTTTATAAATCTCACATCTGTACAAAACGCAATTAAAGCAATTCAGATTAGAAAATATTACTGCTGTTATTGTGGCATCTGTTTCTGTACAGTACGCTTATTTTAAATGTTATTGTGTTTATAGGTCTTCTTTATTATTAGGCATTGATAACAGTTAAAATGTCTTTTGGAATAGTGTAGAACAGTGGTTGGGGAACAGGGGTAAATTACCCCCAAATGGTGTAATTTAGAAAATTTGGTTGTTAATGGGTGAACATATATGAAAATTGGAGAAAGAATGCATTGAGGAGCCAAGGATCTTCAAAATCACAGAAATAGATAAATACTGTATCAGTTTTTATATTATTTGATATCAGAGGTTAGCACTGCCTCTATATTATTATAATAGTCTAGTCTATATGCGATATATTCAACATGTTTAATAAGTCTAGTACTCTAGTAGTATGTGTTTTGCATCATAGTTAAAAAAAAATTGAGTGTGGGTTCTTAATACCGAATTGAAAAATGTTTCTAATAGGTCAGAAACACAAATTAGTAGACAACTTGAGAAAACCAACTTGGCTAGATCTTCTTATATAGGTAGTAGGTTGGCCAGAGCACCAGCCACCTGTTGAAATATTACCGCTAGAGAGTTATGGGGTCTTTTGACCAGCCAGACAGTACTACATTGGATCCTTCTCTCTGGTTTCGGTTCATTTTCACTTTGCCTACACACACACACTGAATAGTCTAGCCCATTCTTTACATATTCTCCTCTGTCCTCATACTCCTGACAACACAGATTACCAAACAATTCTTCACTCAATGGGTTACTGTACTGTAATTATTCAGTGGCCACTTTCCTCTTGGTAAGGGTAGAAGAGAGACTTTTAGCCATGGTAAGCAGCTCTTCTAGGAGAAGGACACTTCAAAATCAAACCATTGTTCTTTAGTCTTGGGTAGTGCCATAACCTCTGTACCATGGTCTTCCACTGTCTTGGGTTAGAGGTCTCTTGCTTGAGGGTACACTCAAGCACACTATTCTATCTTATTTCTCTTCCTCTTGTTTTGTTAATTTTATTTAGTTTATATGGGAGATACTTATATCGATATTAATACTCTTGAAATATTTTTTTCCTTTTTTCCTTTCCTCATTGGGCTATTTTCCCTGTTGGAGCCCCTGGGCTTAGAGCATCTTGCTTTTCCAACTAGGGTTGTAGCTTAGTAAATAATGATAATAATAATTGCTGACATTTTGGACATGTAAATGCGCTGAATAAGATATTGCTATAAAAGAAAATATATCATCTTAGCAAGGGAAAAAATTCAGCTTTTGTATCAAAGCTACAATACTGGAACCAGAAAGTAAATGCCATTAAGACGGCAGTCTTTCCAAACCTGCCAGTTTTTGGAAGAGATAAGACTGCATTCTTAGTGATATGGAGTTGGTCACAAGGCACCTCCCAAAACTTGAGAATAGATTCTGTGACTACTTTCCAGATCTTGATTCCCATACTGTCAAATGTGAACTGGCTGATTTGCCTAAAGGGTTCCAACAGTGAAACTAGCGTGAAATGTGAGAACAAGGATGACCTCTCAAGTTTTTAAATGGCAAAAGCTGTAAAGGCTTATAAAACTGCACAATTTGAAGCAATGAAATGCTTCTACCTTTACAACTACCCACTATTGCGAACAAGGTTTGTCTACCCTTGTAAATCTAAAAACAAAATACAGAACCCGGTTGGATCCTGAAGACAGCATCCAAGTAGCAGTGACAAAAAAATTTCTGATACTGAGATTGTTGTATCAAAGATGAAACTGTATAATTTTTCCAAAGCTCGAGGGAGCTGATATTAATAGAATATTCAAGTTTTCAATAATTCTTCATTAGTTTTATTTGTCTACCATTCTTGTGCCGAAAAGGATAAACATTTTCCTCATAATAGTGGATTAAATAGAATTTTCTTATTTTGTTTTAGTATAAATTTGAAATACTGTACACGATAGTCAATAATTTTTCTTGTGGGCTCTATAATGCTAAAAGACAGACCTTTACATCCTAATGATAAATGAAATAAACATTTAAACATGATTCCAATATAGATATTGTTTTCGTTTATTATGCTCTAAATTTATAAGTAAAATGGTTTGTCCCCCAGAGTACTTCAAAGTCAGGGGTAAATTTATTTCATTACAAATTATTTTTGGGTAACACCAAAAAAGTTACCCAACCCCTGGTGTAGAAGAAAGGATGGGTTATATTTCAAGAATGCGATATTATCAGAAATTTGATATATGCATTGAAAGATTGAAGCATAGAAATTTTTTAAAGCTAATGGACTATGATGTACAGTACATGTTATTCAGTTTAATTCTATTTTGAAATATTTGTTTATGCTGTATTAGTCGTATTCAACATGAATTTTCAATTAATTATATTTAGGTTCTCTGCCATAGAGATCAAGGAGGAACAATCAATTATGTTTCTGACTGAAGGATCATATTCATATCTGCTATAGTTGGTTATTGTAATGATTGCAATTACATCGTTAACCTGATGATGGTGTTACCATCAAGAAAATGGATTAAGGCTGTTAACTAGACAAACATAATTTGCTTATTTTAAAGTATGTACCATTCTGTAAAAACGGTACTCTAGAAGATAATGGAATGTCATAATGTTTGAACTTTAGTCATAGGAAACATAATATTTTAGTTTATGATGACCTTAATTGACAGGGATTCTCTGCAGTGCCTTGTGTTACTGTAAACAAAAATAATGGTTCTTGATAGTATCTTTTCCCTTAACTGCATCTGTTTTTGTCATTTGCTATTTATTGATTCCTTCAAATTACTTCTCACTTTTTTTATTTCTCGAAGTCTCTTCCTATTTTTTCTTCTTGAGGGATTGTGGCACTTCTTGCCAATTGAAGTAGTCCTTATACAGCATTTTGTATATGTGACTAAATTATCCATACAGCTATTCGTTGGTCCTCAACTGCATTTTTATTTAGTGTTTGATTTTATTTCCTGGCTTTCACCATCTCCTATCTTGTGTTTCAACTTGTTCAACTCTAACTTGCTCTTCTTTTAAGTTCTCATATAATAGAAATTCTTCAGGCAAGGCTCTGCAAGTTTTTGAATGTAAGTAAAGTTAAATCGACTGCTCTCCTAATGCTCTGTCAGTCCCGGTCCTTAGTTTTTATGCAGTAAACCATCTGCCTTGTTATTATTGTATTACTTTTCTCTAACTTTTTGGGTCCCATCTCATCCTCTTTATCATATTTTCTGGTCGGATTTTTAATGACTGTTGTTCTCGGAAAATCACCTTCCCGGATGGTCCTTGTACTATATCTCCCCAAGAGGTCTCCTAAACTCTTGAGATGGCACTTATGTTGTCCTGCCATGGCAGTATTTTTAGCTTGTACTTTTCTTCAATCGATAGAATTTCATTAAACTACCTGAATTATTCCAATATTTTTTTGTACAAATTTTAAAATTTTTTACCTTTACATATTTTAATTCTTTTATGTATGCATACTCCATGATGTAGCTAAATTATTCTTTTATAAAGATAAATGTTTCCTTTACCATTTCATCATATCTGTCTCTCATTCATTTCTCTATATTACCGTTTATAAGACATATTTTCTTACTTCTGTTTTTAGATATTCTGATAGCAATGGTGCAAAATCTTCCTCTTTGCCTTCTCACCTGCCTTTTAGCCTTGCTGCATCTTATTATTATTATTATTATTATTATTATTATTATTATTATTACTTGCTAAGCTATAAGTCTAGTTGGAAAAGCAGAATGCT
>NC_090761.1:44652985-44657985 GCF_036898095.1 Palaemon carinicauda
AATTTTACTTCATACATTGTTTAAAGATTTTTAGAAAATTATACCAACATGATATAACTAAACATAAGAAAATGTATGCAATTTTATTAGTTTGAAGTAATACCGTTACTCCAATTTGTCTCGTGAATCTCTCAAGTTTATAGTTACGGATCGTAATTTATGGTTTTTGTGATTTTGCAATAAGTCCTAAATTCTTATCTCTCCCTGGGATCTTCCATCAGTCATAAATGGAAGCCAATTATCGCTCAGCTGAGGCTCGTGTATTGATGCGAACCGAACTCTTAAATGCTTTTTCCACGACTAATGATATTATATATGAACAATGGACGCGAGGGGGTCGTAAGAGTGATTTCATGGATGAGATCCATAATGTAATAATTACAAGGGCCAAGCGCTCGTTTAATTTTGGTTCCATTTAGATCGACGTCTGGACTTGATCCTATTGTGTGTGACGGAGGGCGTTGGGGTTAAGAGGGCTTTTGCGACGTGGAGCACCGATTTTAAAAGGTTGAAATTTTGGGTGTTGTTTACATCACTCCTTCCCCCGCCCCCTTTCATCAATGCACTTAGATCGCTGTCTCTTATCCATATTGATACTCTTGATTTTAAATGGCTCTCAGGTGCGCGTGTATGTGTGCGCCCTCGCTTCTTGTATGATAAAGATAAGTTATCAGTGAATTGAAGCTGTAATGTGACACTGGATGTTTCTAGAATTAAAAGGGAAAACGTTTTAAAAGGTTAGTCATTGGTTTCTGGGGGATTCATAAGATAATCCACTTCTGTAATCTTTATTAAATTCGGGTACTTAATGGATACAATTTTTTTTTATCCATTTGGAGACCTGGCATTGCTCGTATTATCTCTTGTTATAATAATATCACAAGATTCAAGTCTGGCAAAAGCAACATCCACATGCCTGGTAACCTGGTATTGCTTGTCGTATTGTCTTTTGTTGTAATTGCCGTACGGTTCCAGTCTGGCAAAAACAATATTCACATTTTTTTCTCATTTCCTCCACATTTCCTTCTCCTATTTTCATATCTTATTTTCCCCAATTTTTTTGTCCTTTTCGCCCCTCATCCATCAGTCGATGTAACTTGTCACCCTGACGCCCCCAACTGAGCAGTGTGCCGCTTTATGTCAGGAGGTGTAATTGGATTTACCGATGCAACACTTGACAATGGTAGTGCCATATGGGCTGTCTGTCACCGAGGGGCATTTTGGGTCAACCCCGATTTCCAGATTCATGGGGGATTCGATGTTTTGGTCCCTCCTCCCGTCACGGTCGTTTTTATGGAATTATCCCTCATCTCCAGGGGATTCTGGACAATGGAGTCGGAGAACGTCGTAAGGTTTTTTTTTTTTTTTGGTTGATTCATGAATGTATTCCTTCTAATTTTGGGGGTAATTCCTCATAAAAGGATAAGGGGCGGATTCTCTAACCAAGTTGTCTTGCATAAATAGTTCTTCTCATGTTCCTTTATTGTGATACAATTACAAAATTTTGAATGAATAGAGGCTAGGGTTCGACTTGCTCATTTTATCTCTCTCTCTCTCTCTCTCTCTCTCTCTCTCTCTCTCTCTCTCTCTCTCTCTCTCTCTCTCTCTCTCTCTCTCTCTCTCCATGAAGAAAGGTTTTAATGTCCGTGTGTGTCATGACGAGGAAATACATCAGCTGGAAATTAGGTTTGGGTACAAAGGATTTATGTGTATATATAGAAATAGAGATTGTGTTTATTGATTTTCCCCCCTCTGAGCCTTCTCATAACTCTTCATAAATGAACGCTATGCCTCGGGTAACTATTATGGATGATATTCAGCCGCCATTCTAGATATTTTTGTCACAATTTTGTGTTCGTTACATATCTTTTCCTATAATCAAACTGTTTCGTTTATAACTTCCATAATTGAATTTTAATTCTAATTTTTATAATTTCAATTTCTCTACTTCCTTCAGTACATTAGCTTTTACGAACTTTCCATTTTGTGGGTCTATGTCATTTTCTTGTTATATTCTTTTGCTTCGTGAAGAGTACTTCAACCATAAATAAAAGTTACTCTTTTAAATTTCGTATTTCTTGAAATTTGTTCAAAATAAAGCCTTGTGAAAAATGGTAATTGGAATGTATATTCGAGAAAGAATTCCTATTTTAAATATATATTTGTTAGCCTCTTGGTTGATTTAATTTTTCTAACAATAACGGGTCATAATATTCAGTACTGTAAAATTATGTATATTTACTAGATATGGCAATCAATAGAGTGGATAATTTTCGAAAAGTATATCTTTACAACCTGCAATTAATTTTTAAATATAGGTATTTAAGATGAAGGTTATCTTGGTAATTTTTTATAATATAGGTTTTAGCATTATAACTGTTATAGAGTACAACGCCTTTGGCGCTGCAGTTCTTTTGCTTCTTTAGCCTTCCGTCATCTACAAAGGAATTACTATGTCATGGAGCAACCTTCGAACTACGTTGACTAATAGAAACCTTTGATCCATGTTCGGGGTATTATTTCCCCAATTTCAGGATGAAAAGCTTTTTCGATCGCTTATGTCATTTCCTTGTTGATTAAATTTGCAAGGTTGCTGTGTTTTTTATACATAGCGATATAGAGGAAATGATTTTGTAAAATACTTCAAACGCCGTTATTTATGGTAGTTTTATGTTTATATTTTATCGTTTTTAAATTTGATTAATTAAATTTTGGTTTCTTGTTTATGTATTTGCACTTTATATCTTTTAACCGGTATGATTTGGTGGTTGATTGTATGTGTATCGTGTGTTAGTATGGATATACCTATTCTTGGGGAATACATGAGAAACTGAACCGTAGTGATTTACATGTTCATTGATAATCTTTGTTTGGATATCTCATCGGGATAGTAAACACCTAAATGGTTGTTTGATAGTGCGATAGTTGAATTTACTTTGTAAAAGAGGTCTTTTGGTATATCGTAACCCAATTGATTTCTTAGTTAAAGCATTTCACTATAATAATTTTCACCAATGGAAGCATAACAAAAACTTGGATATGTGAAGAATAAAACCATAAGATAAAGAGACTTGAATATATTTCTAACTGAATACCTACGTCGAAATACATCCAAGTTGAATTGGTTTTGATATGAATGTAATTGATATTATTGTCTCTGAGATTAAGCTATTTATATTGAATATTTAAAAGTATAAAGGTCACTCATTATCGGCAAAGGTAAAAGACAGTATCCTAGATACTGAACAAACACATTTCGTGAACGCTAAGCTTAGATCTGACAATGGCTGCTTTACTGTAGACTTAGCAAGGAGACCTATGGCCCCCGTAAGACTCCATATGTTGTAGGGTTGTGGTGGCCGGTGTGGAAACGTCCCTGACTGGTGAACTCCAGACTGGGGTTCGAGTCCCGCTCAAACTCGTCAGTTTCTTTGATCGCTGTAACCTCACCATCCTTTTGAGCTAAGGATGCGGGGTTTGGGGGAGCCTATAGGTCTATCTGCCGAGTCATCAGCAGCCATTGCTTGGCCTCCTTGGTCCTAGCTTGGGTGGAGGGGGGGCCTTAGGCGCTGCTTATATGTATATGTGGTCAGTCTCTAGGGCATTGTCCTAGCTTGTGTGGAGAGGGGGCTTAGGCGCTGCTTATATGTATATATGGTCAGTCTCTAGGGCATTGTCTTACTCGATAGGGCAATGTCATTGTCCCTTGCCCCTGCCATTCATGAGCGGACTTTAAACCTTTAAACATGAACGGTAAGATTGTCTGTTATGAAAATCCTCCGTAAACTTTGTTTGAACCAGAGACGGCTGGTTGTATATTTCTTAAACGCGCTCATCCTCTTATATATCACAAATTACTTTAATTATGCTAAAATATTCCATTTCTAGGTCCGGTCAGTTAAGAATGCAAATGTGTTTAGACTTAATGTCTGAATTTTACTCAAGTTTCCTTAAAATGTGCTTCAATTAATCACGCAGACATCCGCTAGACCGTCTACAGTACAGCTTTTGACCTGATTTTGAAATCCAGAGGCTGTGGCAACTTGCCAAATTCCCTTTCCCCATACCATGGGCTCCCATCACGATGCGCCCTCGTAGATGGCACTGACCTACTTCAGGGGGGAGTTAAAGATGATGCCTCGCATTACTACAAGTTTTCCTTTCATGACCTAGAAAACTTTGTCTGGGATTGAAAAAAGTAAAGAGAAATAATTCTTTATTTTTTTTCTTTGAGAGATACGACTATCTCCCTCAGATTTTTGTTTTCATGTAAATTTCCGAAATTCTTTTTCCTAATGGCGACCATTTCTCTATAAGGAGAAATCGTGCAGTTTCCGACAGTGTGGATATGGTTACCCCCCCCCCCCTCTCTCTCTCTCTCTCTCTCTCTCTCTCTCTCTCTCTCTCTCTCTCTCTCTCGTGGGCAGCTACGGCACAGATTATGGGATTTGTTACTTATGTTGAAAGATAACCTACTTCTGTCTGTATTCTGTGCGATGTGTATCCGTGTTCTTGTTTTTATCAAATGTAATTGTTACATTTTTTTAATATGATAAAGTTTTCGGGTCTCACTCTAAAATAGATGAAGCCTCACTGGATCTAAATGTGTCCATGCATCGGATTTTAAAGTTTTCTTCTTATTGCTCCTATAAATCTAAAGAAAGCTATCATTAAAACGCTCTCTGTTTAGTAACGATATTGGAAATGCACTTGTTTTGTGATTATTTATATAAATTTAAACACTTGTTATTATAGTTTGTCCAAGCTCACTTTATCGCATCTCCTCTTCAATTTCAAATGATCCTCATAATATAACACAACAAAATTCTTGCCCTTAATGGAGAATACAAGTTTATGTTGATAGGTCAGTTGTTGTGGGGACGGATTACTATGATAGGAACTTGACAAGTCGAAGAGGGGCTTTAAAAAGATGTTACTTTTTACAACTTTGATGAAAGAGGTTGTAAATATGACATGGCCTATGATGGTCGGCCACTGTC
>NC_090761.1:44662985-44675485 GCF_036898095.1 Palaemon carinicauda
AATTTTAGATGAAGGTTAAGTGAATGGGTTATAATAGTACTCGCAAAGGAGTGATCTTGACATGCAAAAGTTAGTGTGAAAGTAGGTGTATGAGGCTTACTAGAGTACATAGATTTATATGTAAAGGGTTTATCCCCATATCTAAATATAAAATGAGAATTTGGCGGTTACCAATTCTTTTAGGAGACTTGAGTGTTTTATACTGTGTGTGTATATATATATATATATATATATATATATATATATATATATATATATATATATATATATATATATATATATTAGCTACTGTTGGAGAATAAAGATGAATGAAATATTTTTGAGCTGGTGAGATAGTAATTTAATGATTGACCAGGGTTTATAAGGTAATTTAGATTGAGGGAAAGGTCTCTGAGGAACATATAAGAATAATAGTTCTATTTTTTTGAAGATAAAAGTGATAAAGGGGCTGTGTAATAATTACGTGGGCATACCATAGCTATGTATTCCCGGGAAAAGATAGATTGGCAATAAGCTGGGTACAGAGAATGTATGATATAGATGATAGGTTGCGAAGAACGATTAAAATTCTTTATGATGAAAGTTAAATGGGTTTAGAAGTACGTAGGCAGAAAAGTAATTGGATGGGTCTGAAGGAATGGTATGTTAGTCTTTGTGGGTGTTTAATATCTAAATGGATGGAATAATGCAAGAGTTCAGAGGAAGGGTTGTGGCTGTAGGTGCAAAGTTATGGGACAAGATAATGAGTTAGTTATGGCGATATGGAATTGCTGAGGTTACCGAATGATACGAAGGTGTATGGGATAACCAAGGGAAACTGCAGCTGTTAAGAGAGTTTGAAATGTTTTGCAAGATGAAAAAGTTGAAAGTAAATGTAAGTAACCGTAAAGTAATGAAAGTAAATATGACTTATGTATGTATATACAGTATATGGTAAAGAGACCGCGAACTAAAAGATATAGATAGTATAGAGGAAAGGTTGAACAGAAAAACAAAATATTGAAGTGACAAAACCAACCACCGTTGTGAAGCCCAAGAAGTCGTGGTTTAAGATCCTTGATGAAGAAAAAGACCTGATGAGATGTCAGTAAACGACAGAAGAGACAAGGGAGAATGAAATGAAAGTAGCAGTCGGATTTAAAAAAAACGTTCAGGCAAGGGGCCCTTTATCTTTGATGAAGATGTTTCTTTTCTCGTTTCAATATATTTTATCTATTGTATACCATTGTGAAAATATCTTTTGGGCGTTAGTTTATCATTAAACTATTAGTTTACCGATGAATGTAAAAGATTACTTCTTAACATACCTGTAGACCTGGATAACATAGATGTTGTAAGTTCATCGTCGCTCGTAAGCCTCTTGCTGGCTTATTTTCCCCCACGCCCTTACCATAGATCACTTATTTCAAAAGGCCTATCCGCCCACATAATAATGTGTCACTATAGATGCACCGGGTCTGCCTTACAACGCCCATCAATTCATCACGCCTGTTGTCCTTTCTTTTCTTCTCTTAGCTCTTTCATCCTCTTTGGAGCGAAGTAAAAAGTGGATTCTTTTGTGGAAGGTGAAAAAATAGAGTTAATAAGGAAGGGACGCGGAGTAAAGGGCAAAGATTGAAAATGTTTATTCTATACAGGTTTTCAATTGAAGTTTATTCAATACAAGTTTCCAATTCTTGTTTATTCAATACAGATTTTCAAAGAATGTCTTTTTGTTTACACAGTAATATATCCTCTTATAATTTTGTATTATTGTTCTGAAAGAGTAGTATCATATGTGAAGAGCCGGCATTGTATTTGCCATTCCAGATGATTGCATGTATTTTGTGCATTATTGCACGCTCCTTATTTATTGATAACGAAACCCTACATTATCTCCCTCGTAAATAGGCCTAATTTGAAGGTATTTCCTGAACACGAAGACCGGATCAATTGGAAATGAGGGAAAACGGCCGGAGGTTATTGCCCTAGCACGTGTGATGGACGTTGTGGGGGTGCCAGATATGAGGTCGTTTAGAGGCAGTCGGCGTTTAGCCGTTTAGGGATGTTTGTGTGTGTGTTAGTAATAGATTAACCCCTTCAGTGATTGGGTTAGGCTATTCTCTCGCCGATTGAATGGACAGCCCTTCGGTTGCAAATGGAAAGAAAGCGTTCTTTTATTTGTGAGAAATAATTGATAAGATATTTGCTGTAGTTTTCAAGAAGTATATAAGAAAATGAAAGCAGTGGTATGCAAATAGAAGGGGGAATTGAAAGAAGTAAATGGGGCTCTCGGTAGTAGTAATTACTTTAATTATTTATTGGTCGCCGTATGCATTGATTGCTTTGCATTGAAGGGTGTAAACAGAACTGGCGCCGGGAATATGATGTATCCTTCTTGTCAATGACATTAGTATTAGTTTGCTAGTTTTATGTTTTTCCTCTTGCACATTTGCTTGATAATGGCCATTGTATTCTTCATGATATATTTTCGCACCGTGCAATTTTATAATTTTCTAATGTGCCAGGTTCTCGTAATTCTTGTGGAAGTGTTTTTTTGCTTCTTTGTATTGGGTTTTGCTCTCAAGAAATTGCTGACAAACTTTCCATCGGGAACAGTCGTTGAAACTTATTTATTTATGATATATTAAAAGTTTTTTTTTTATTTTTTTTTTAAACCAATTTTGATTTTTCACAAACTTTCCATCAGGTGTAGTCTTTGAAACTTATTTATACAGGGAATTTTTAAAGTCTCTGTTCATTTATTTTTATTTGCGAAATCAGTGTCAGATATTTACAGTAGTACCTTCTAGTTAGCAGTACAGTTTATTATTCAAGTCTTTGCAAATAATTTAATTTTATAAAATAAAATTGTATTTCTATAATAAAAGATAACAAAAGTCTTTGAAACCAGAGAGAAATTGTGAGGTTTCAGTGGAAGTACCTAAAGTGTGTCTCGTCTCAATCTGCCCTCATTTATCTTCGAATCTGGAGTCATGAAAGCATACAAGGTGTGGTCGTAGTGAAGGTATAAGCTTCACTTTCTCTTCTCGGAGACTCGACCAACATCCCTGATGGTCACTGATGCGTCATATTAAGGGAAAGTCACGTGTGAGGTTAGGATAGGGGATTACGCACACATCGAATATGTCGACTTCATTGATAGAAATTGTGTACTATTCTTTGGAAACCTTCTTTGCAAGTCGATGGCATTTTTTCTTCTTTGGTATGAATACAGATTTATATTTTGAATAGCCAGAGCAACTATATTAACCGTTTTATTGATGGCAAGGGTATTTCTTTATGTATTTTTTTATGCTTCCTATAATGTATGGTCTCGTTTAAACTTGCCTTTGTACGTAAAGGTACCAAAAACTTTTTAAAAGTACGTAACGTCCGTAAGGTCGGGACTTCCCGTCTCCAGGGTTTCTTAAGTCACCATCAAATACAGTATGGTTACATCATTATGAATAATATTTTTGGAAACCTTTGATGTTATTGATGCAATTCGGCTTATGTTATCCCTCTTGACGCGTTCTGGCAAATGTGGCATAAACAATGTCAATACTTTTGGCGCCATTATCATTCTCAGTGTGTTGGTTCCGTTGACGGGCGGAGGGGAAAAATCCTGTAGGGGAAATTGAAAAGTGAGGGGAAAAAGGAACTCTTAATGTTGAGGTGTTTGTCTCTCGGGAAGTGTTTTGTTGTTGAGTTGATGGACCGTAGCAGAGCTCTGGGCGTGATCCCCCTTGTTAGTGAGAGCAGTGAAAGAAAGAAGGGGATTTTAATTATTCAGGTGGCTTGTCGCCCCAAATTGCCTGCATATCCCACCCTTGCATCTGAAAACTATATATTGCTGAATCATGGAACTCAATGCTATGTTTAAAGCGAGTTCATGTTTATGATCAGTCGTATGTTATTTTTGGGGGTAAATGTTGCAGGATATCCAAGTAGTGGTTTTGGCATTTTTCTCTCATATATGATGGTGATGTGGTCTGCTGCATTGTTATGATATATTGAAAGTAAAATCGATATAGAATTATTTGTTGCTCAAGTCTTGTAGAGTAAGTTTATGCTATACTCACTGTACTAAATTCATTGCGGATTTTGGATTTATATTTCTCATAATGACCAAAAGAATTATTCCTTATATACAATATGTGTATATATATTGTTTGATTTTATTAATAATGTCCCTCAATTTATTGCTGAACCGTAGATTTAGCATTAAATTCGTGCTATTTTTCTTTAAAAATCATCTTATGTTTGATCAAATTTTAATTTAAAAATCATTACTTTCATTAGAATTTGGTCACTCCCAGGAGGAACTTTAATGAAATTACTAATACCTGTATTGCCTTACTCTAAGTGTTTTATTTTGAGATTTTCTCCTTATTTTTTTTTTTTCCAAATTTGTCATGTTCGTTCATTCCAGCTTTGGTTTACACACTTTGTCGTTTTGCTTACTCCCATTCATATTAGTCTTTTCACATCTTGATAGTATTAACAATAGTAAGTCATTGTATGCAAATTCACCAAAAGATTCTTTATGGCATTTCCCTCCTTTTTCTTTTTTAATTTCTTCTCCTCCTACCCCCCACCCCACTCCTTCCCCCAAACCCTCCACTTCCCCCATTAGGAGAATTATGTTAATAACAAGGAAGTGTGTGACTGGCATACATCATCAGTAGGCCGCAAAGGGAAAGAGAACCTCCCAACACATCATCGTTGTTGTCTATAAAGCCGTTAAAATTTTTAGCCGTCCCGTAAGTTAATTTCTGAAAGTTCTGTCTTTTGTACGATATATATATATATATATATATATATATATATATATATATATATATATATATATATATATATATATGTATATATATATATATATATATATATATATATATATATATATATATATATATATATATATTTTATCCACACACTTACAATGTTTGATTTTCTGCCCTTTTAATGTACAGTATTTTATGTATATTGATTTTTTTGCTTTTATTTTAATATCAACCTTGAAAGATAAAATTTGTAGCGCTCTTACGATAACGTTATATTGTCACTGTCCCTTGCAAAAGTGTAAATAGAAAGAGATCTCCATTGACATATTGTGCAGCGCAGCGTAAGGGTTCCTGATTCACCCCAGTTGCCTCTATAGACATCTGGGACTGATGGAGGGCCTGATTGATAGGCTCCTGATAAGAAAGTTTCTTCTGCTGGTTTTTCGCTGAGCGGATGGTTTTTCTCTATTGTAATTTGCCTTTGTATCTGATACATTATCCCCCAAAGCACTCTATTTTCGTATGTTGTACAGTGAGATATGGTTCTTTTCAGTAATCACTGGAGATGTGGTCCAAAGTATCCTTGTTTTTATCAGAGGGTCTGATTTTCACTTTGGCTTGTATAGATTTTTTCCTTTTCGTTCTTGTCCATACATCACTGGAATTAGTGTTGCTAATGGACTGTATTTTGTGCTCTCTCTCTCTCTCTCTCTCTCTCTCTCTCTCTCTCTCTCTCTCTCTCTCTCTCTCTCTCTCTCTCTCTCTCTCATTTTATCGTCTTCATAAAGTTCTTGGTTTTGTTTTAGGTGAATCTTTATAGTAGATTTCGCTGGTCTTCATAATGTTCACAGTTTTGGTTTGGATAAAACTTTATGTTAGATATCGTTGGGTTTAAAAAAGTTCTCAGTTTTGTTTTGGATGAAACTTTATATTAAGATTTCGTTGGTGTTCGTAAAGTTACCGATTTTGTTCTAGGTAAAACTTTATATTAGATTGTTGGTGTTCATAAAGTTCTCTGTTTATATTAGGATAAAATTCTATACTAGATTTAGTTCTGTTTTAATTTGAATAAAACTCTATACTAGATTTCGTTGGTGTTCATAAAGTTATTTAATTTGAATGAAACTCTATACTAGATTTCGTTGGTGTTCATAAAGTTATTTAATTTGAATGAAACTCTATACTATATTTCGTTGGTGTTCATAAAGTTCTCAGCTTTGATTTGGATAAAACCTTATTTTAGATATTGTTCTCTCATTTAATCTGCCATTAATTCCCTTTTGTTTTCGTTTTATTATTCTCAGTTTTGTTTTAGACATAACTTTATATTAGATATAGTTTTATCATTTAATTTGCCAATAATTCCGTTTCTACGGAGTAATCCCTAAGTAATCTTAAGAGACTAGGTTAGGGTCTTAGAAAGGAGATCGATGTTGGGGTCGTCGGATCTGTAGTCTCGTTAGGCTTCCGTGTATCAATCACTGCCCTTTTGTGTTTTGCTCATTGTGTGTGATATTGTGCTGTAAGGCGGAGGGAAATTGAGATTGCTCGCTCTTTTGTTGGTCTCGACTTAGACTGGCGATGATCTCTTTGTTGAAAGGTGTATATGTACAATGCAGAAGCTATTTATATTTTCTATCTGATTAGGTTACCACCGGTTGAGAAATATATATGTGTATATATATATATATATATATATATATATATATATATATATATATGTATATATATATAAATATATATTCATTATCATCATCATCATCATCCGTTACTAGTCCACTACTGAACAAAGACCTCAGACATGTCCTTCCACTCGTGTCTGTTTATGGTCTTTTTATGCCAATTTATACCTGCAAATTTTCTTAGTTCGTCAATCCATATGTATATGTATATATATATATATATATATATATATATATATATATATATATATATATATATATATATTTATATATATTATTGCCACGGAAGGAAAAATTAAGACTTTCATTTTTCCTTCCGTGGCTATAATACATTTCATATTCATCACGTGTCAGCTTTCGTGATTTCAACGCATATATATATATATATATATATATATATATATATATATTATATATATATATATACATGTATATATATATATATACATACATGTATATATATATATATATATATATATATATATATATATATATATATATATATATATATATATATATATGTATAAATTCTTCCAGGAGCGTATGATTTCTAAAATTATTTGTAATATTCCAATGTGTAATCTTTTAGGAGCGTATGGTTTCTAAATTGATCAGCAACATTCTATGAGAAAAGAAAAAAAAATTTTTGTCAGTTCATTGTTACCGAAACATTTTGAAGCTTTTTATCATAACTACGATTCATCTTGCAATATTGAAGGTCAACTTAATTTTCTTTCAATGAAGGTAGTCTTTGAAATGTCTTGAAGCAATCTATTTAGCTGAACAGCTATTTTTTTAGAGTTCAAAACCACTTTTTGCCTACCGCCAGCATTTCACTTTTTGAGTGTATCATTCCTGATACAGCCTTTGGTCATATACCATTTTCTTGTATTACTGCAATTTCATAAGTGTAATTTCAACTACCACCCTTTACTTGGTGACTGGAAAGGTTCTGGAACCGAGATAACCAAATAATCTTGATTTAAGATCAGCCTCTCTGAAGAAAGAAGAGGTAGTGAAAAATACGATAGTATGTATTGGTAGACTTGGTTTCGTTTAGTTACCGATAGATAGGTTGAAGATGGGGATGGAAGATGAAAGTTCTATGCATTAGAAGTAAATATTGTCAAAGAAGGTTAAATTGGTTAAGTACGAAATTCGTAATCTCTCTCTCTCTCTCTCTCTCTCTCTCTCTCTCTCTCTCTCTCTCTCTCTCTAACACAATAATCTATTTAGCATTATTCATGAGAGATGTTTCTATTTCCATCTCCATATAGCATGAAACACTCTCTGTAATTGATTTCTGGCATTTGAAGACTCCGTGCAGGACTAATTTACCTTTAGTGCTTCTTAAGCAGTAGGAAGACATGATCTGCAAGTCAATTTTTAATTCTCCTTTTCCTTTTAGTTTGTTGTATGTGTATGTTAGTTTTCAATTTCGTCATTAAGTGTTCTATGTATAGTGACACTATTTCCTGCTTCGTAGTAGAATCTTACTTATCATAAAGTGAAGTGTACAGCTCAGATCTCATGGAGATGCCTATAATTTTCCACGTAAATATGTAATTAGATGAATTACTAAAAGGCCGTTACTTATTTTGCAGGTCAAGTAGTATACTGTAGACGACTTGGTTAATAATTGAATTAGTTTCTACTTAATTTTCCTTTATTATTTTCAAATTATATACAAATTATATTTAATGTCAGCACTTTTCTCTGTATATCACACCCTTGCCCTCCTTATCTTTAGCTCGTTTCACGAGTGAGAAACTACAAAGATTAAGGAAATTGAGAAGACAAATCTTTCAACCTGAAATGTAGATTTGCTGACCCTCAACTTATTTGAAAACTATGTTTTGTTGTCTTATTGTTTTGATGTAGCTTTCAGTTATCTTTTGATTTCATTGTTAGATTATATTGATATTTATTGATGCTTTTTATATTTATATTTTATTTTGACTCTTATTTACTTGTAAGAAGCACTACTCATACATAATTTGGAAACAGTTTATGCATTTATTTTAGATCTCACCTAAAGAATTTACCAATGCTTATTTTATTTATTCATGTAATGATATTCTAAGTGAAAGGTTGAAGTATTTGCTCATGAAGCCAGATGTGCCTGTGGCACAACATTTGGTCACCAAGAGTCATCTTTGCGATTGTGATATCTTATCGTTATGTGTGTGTTTGCATGCGCTGTCATTTTGAAAATCTCTCACAATGTATTCTTTGTTTAGTCAGCTATTTATTGGATATATTGAACTTGCCACTTGATATAATTGAACCTTGTTTATTCCTGATAAAGGTTATATTGTTATTGGTATCTCCTCGAACTTACCTTTTATATTCTGTAGCGAACTTTGAACTAAATGTGGTCGTTCTTGTAGAAATGTTATGTAGAGATTAGATGTTCTTGATACATCCCATACTACAATGTATTAAGTTCGAATATTTACTAAACACATGCTGAATGGATATTTCTTATCCGCTTGAGTGGTAAGTTAATTCAAGGGAGGCATCATCTCGATCTTCTATTAAACTTAGGATTTATAATTGAATTTGATATGCAGCATAGATTCGTAATTTTGCATTTTACTTTATGGAAATCAAGTTTCAGGAACTCCAGTTGTTTTCTTTTAGTGTGGCGGTTTATAAATGATATCTAATATACACTCTATGGAGGTAATGCAATTGGATAGAAGGGGAGGGATAAATTGGTAATAAAGTACTGAAATATCCGTCTAATTATGATGTAGTATATTGTGGGTGAAATTTAAGAGCAAGTCTATTAAAACATTACAAAGAATTAATTGCATGTTATCCAATGCTTTGAAGCATGTAGTATTTGATTTAGTGGTACACATACACACAAACTATATGTATGTATGTATGTATGTATGTTTTTATGTTGGCAATCTGTTGGACAGGGGTTCAAGACTCACTCAAGCTCGATAGTTCTAGGAGAGTCTGCAACTTTACCATTCTTGTGAGCTAAGAGAGAGCCGTAAGGTCTATCTGCTGAGTCATTAGCAGCCATTGCCTGGCCCTCTCTGGTTTTAGCTTGGTGAAGAGGTGCCTTGGGGCTGATCATATGTGTCTTTTGTCAGTCTCTAGGACATTATCCTGTCCCTTGCCTCCGCCATCCATGAGTGACCTTTAAACCTTTAAGTGTAATTAAAGGAGAGAATTGTGAAATTACCAATAGTTACATGGAAAGTGCTCAACGGTATCTTGCGCATTCTGAAAAGGGAAAAGAAAGTTTGAGGAATTTGGTAGTGTTGTTAAGAAAGCCATTTTGGATTGTAATCTGGAAGGCATTTTTTTTTTTATATTTTTTACTGTGAATGTAATGGAATTCGTTTAGTCATTAATAGACATATCAGACATATCTATTCAAGCTCATTAAGGCTGTTTCTCTCTCTCTCTCTCTCTCTCTCTCTCTCTCTCTCTCCACACACACACACACACACACAGTTCGTGTCCGTTTGAGTATTTAGCCGTTCTTATTGATAACGGTGCGTTTCTAAAAAACGCAATACATTAATAATAACATATAAGCTAGCAAACTATCTTCCCCACCATTTTGTCCTTCCAAAATTTATATTGTATAGAAATATCCTATGGAAACCATCTATTTTCCAACAAGCATCTTTCTAAATACATTCAATTAAAACTCTGGGCTGGAATGCAATCGTTCTCTCGAAAGACATCCTTTGATGATAAGTTGATGATTTTAGAAATGGGTCTTTCATCTTTTACCATCATGTTGCCGAGCGAGAGATGGATGGAGAATTTGTGGTAACACGTGGGTTCCACTTGAATAAATGGAGAGAATCTTTCTTCCCAACTATCTTTCAATGTCCACATCGGTCAACAGTCTGAGAGAGAGAGAGAGAGAGAGAGAGAGAGAGAGAGAGAGAGAGAGAGAGAGAGAGAGAGAGATAATATGGATGTAATTGGGGGTTTGTTTAGAATTTTCAAAGTGATACTTCCAACGAAGTAAAATTGTAAGTATTACCACAGTACATTTTCTGGAAGCAAGAAAATAGAAGACTTGAGATGGTATCTTATGTTAGCCTTGCAGTATTTTTTCCATGAAGCCATGCGGTTGTAATTATTTTTTTTTGTGTTTATCATTTCAGTGTAAGCTATTTTTATATGGGGATTTTTTTATATAATGAAATGAGACTTTCCCATAGAAAATCGCAATTTGTACAACTCCACGGGTCACCACGCAGATTGCCACACTGATTTTGCAATGTTCCCTTCCTTTTATACGAGGGTGGAACGAAGCTAATTTCCTTATTTTTAAGTTGTCTGTATAGGAATTAACCATTTTGAAATCTCCCTTTCAAGGTGTAAAAATTGTAAATGAAAGTTTTACATCAAGAAAGATTTAGCCCCCCCCCCCCCCCCCCTCTCCCCCTCCCAAACCCCGTTAAGCACTGCATTGCGAAAGGCAGCTGCTGTTCAGCGGGACAAAAGCGTATTCAGATATGCTCCGGTTGCCGGGTGCCGCAAACAATGGTAATTGAAGTGAACAGCATCTCTCAGGTGTTATGGCGGGCGAGGTAATGTCAGGATTACTGTTTCATGAACCCAAATACCTCACTTCAACCTTGTGGCAGTTTCTTTACAGAACGTTTATTCAAGTAAAGAGTTCTCTTGTAGTGATTGTTAAACAAACTTTGCCGTTGAAAATGTAATTGTGATTATCATTAGTGATTTATTCTTATTCTTAAATGATCGAAATTGGTCAATTAGACTTTGATAACTATTAAAAGTTTGTTTATTAGTATACAGTAATTATGGTTAAATCACTCTTTTCCCTTCCCTTAGAAGGAACCCCCACAATGAAATACTCTTATTACCAAAGTTACGCCACCGATAATAGCCTCCGGCCATTACCGTTGATTTATTATTAATTTACCAGTTAGTTCTCTCTCTGGATTAAGCAGTGTTCTTATCTCAATTAGGACCCCGCATTGATGTATGCGCAGCATAGGAGAGCGTGACGCTTAGCAGGGAAGCTCGTCACGAAGGTATTCAGTACTTTTAGGGAAGGTTTTATCCTTAACAGCAACTGAGAGCAGGCTTTATTGGAATAATAATTTCCTGTTCGTGAGTGAAGGCAGTGTAGGCTTACCGCTTATCAATTTTAATGTACTGAAATGTTGGCTTTACCATTTGGTTGAACTGCCTTCTTCATTTATTTACTTTTAAAACTACTTTCTTGGTAAGTCATTACTAAGCATTATGAGAATCTTATAATAATCATAAATATATTTGGTAATAAAATTTCCCAGCCTTTTAAAAGTCACGTAGGACCCAAAGTAATTATTTTAATTGTTGCATGGCTGAGTGACCCCTCAATAACAGAAGCTAGATAATATTTTATTACTCTGTCAATCAATGAACGTTTAGTTGCATACGATCCCCCTTCCTGTTTCCTGCTGATGTATGTTCCGTTCCCTACCTCCTCCCATTTGGACATACGTTCTACTGATAATGATACCCAAGTCCCTGATGACTTATTGTATAATTATCTCCTACGGCATATTGCTGCTCTTACTGATACATGTCACGAAGATCGATGCCTTTTGACTATTTGTTTTTGTTTTATTTACTTCTGCCTAGAATGTTGCATGTTTGGTTCTCTTGGAAGCTTTCTGTTCGTCGGTCAGCAGAATTCTGTGAAATTTCATTAAGTTTTGCATCTTTATTAAGATTTGATACGTTCATGAAACCTATTTTCACTGTAATGTGGAACTTACAGATCTGGATCCAGGATTTTATGTTCATTTCCCTTTTTGCTGCCATCGTCACCGATGTGTAACAGTGTAAAGAAAACACCGCCGGCTTACTGCCATTTTTAAAATATTCTGAATGATGCCAACTATTTTAGGAATTTGATGTTAATCTCCAAAGTGCCGGTTTATATTGACTCGGCTATTTCGAGATTCATCATTCCGTTGCATATTATCATGAGGTCATCAGTAATGTTTTATTGCTTTCGATCATCCATACCATGTACTTCAAACTCATTATT
>NC_090761.1:44680485-44690485 GCF_036898095.1 Palaemon carinicauda
ACTTCTTACAGTTACTTCACCGGATGTATTAGAGTTTTTTCAGTTTTTATATTGTATAGTGGCCTGTATACTACTCTACGTACATATGTATACAGGAAAATAAAATGGGGGTAGTCTTATACAGCACTGTATAACTTATTCAGCTTAATTTTTAGCTTTAATTAACTTTCTTGAGTAAATCTATGCATCTCAAATAGCACTTATTTTTCAAAATATGTTGTCAGTTGTCCGCATCCACGAACTTCCGGTGTCATTCTATTATTATTATTATTATTATTATTATTATTATTATTATTGCTAAGTTAAAACTCTGGTTGGAAAAGCAGGATTCCCAGTGGCTTCAAAAAGGACAAATAGCCCAGTGTCAAGTATATAGTATACTACTAAAATATGTAAAGATGCACATCTTTTCATTGTAAGATAATTATTCAAGAGTATAGCTTGGTGCTCTGTGAGAAAATTTCATGTATCTTCTTTTAGCCTTCGCTAATGTTCTTGGGGTTACTTTCACCAAAGTAAATATCTACCTTAAGCGTTGCGGCAAATAGTATGTAGTGTTGACTTTAAAAAATACTGTCTGTCATGAGTAATACGTGCTTAAGTATCTTTCATTCATTGTGGTTTTGATATCTAAGATCATGTGTAGAATTTAAATTATATTTGAAAGTCGCATGTTTGGAGATGAAATAGATTAGTAAGTAAATATTTAATATATATATATATATATATATATATATATATATATATATATATATATAAATATATATATATATATATATATATATATATATATATATATATATTTACACATATATAGTGTATATATGTATATATACATACATACATACACAGTACTTTGTTACAAGTTTGAGCAGTTTTAGACTTTCTTTGATGACGCAAAGCGAAAAGGAGAAAGCCGTGAAACTTTGCAGAAAGGTCACTGCTAATATGCAATTCCCAAATTTACGAAGTTTTTCCTCGCCTGTTTTCACTAATTTTGCGTGTCTGGTTTTTTCTTTGTATTTTACATTAGAAAGTTGTTTTTTTATCAAAGTTTCCTTTTCTTTGATATCACCTGGAAAGTTGGGTTAAATAATAAGCGTGTAAAAGATTGAATACCAAAAAGAATTTCAATACTTATATAATTTCATTTTGCTTGTTTGGGATAAATGCTTCTTGTATCTACTAGATAATTAAGACGTGTTTCACTATCTATTGCACTCCGACGTCGGTAATCTTGTCGCTTGTCTTAACGTCCTGTTTGACACCTCTTAGAAATATTACAATTAGGGAACAAACGAAGGTAATCTGTCGACCGACCATTCCCACACCTGCGTCCCTTTTTTTCTCATCTGAAGATCCCTTTCCAATCCCTCACTAGTCTCCTGCCCACCCACCAACTTAAAGCTTTGTTGTCTTTTCAACCTTTATCCGGATTTTTTTAAATCCATCCACGTTCCTTTTCAAAATTAACTATTTTATTGTCGGTTTTTGTTCACGAAAGAGAGGATAAGCCGAGACGCACAACTTGTCTGCCCTCTTGGCATCACGAAACATTACTCCCAGCATATTGCTTGTTCTTATTGTGTCTGGAATGACGAAGGGTCACGCTGGTGCCCTCTTAGCGACAAGGAACAATCTTAAACCCCTTTGGTTTTGTTGGCTGGAGGGCCCCCTCGCCTGATAGAAATAAAGACGAGGTATTTAAATGGTGTGCTGTTTAATGTTCACGATTTGTAGATATCAGAAGATGGTTCTTTCTTATTATTGTCATTGATTAGTTTTGTGTAGTTGTTAATATGAAAATGTATTATATTGGTGTTTTTTTTTTTTATCTCATGCACTATGTTTTTTAAACTTCATGAAATACAAGTGTCGTTTAATCCTTCAGGATTGAGCCGAAAAGAATTTTTAGTGTGGAATATTCAGGAAGCATATCACAATGAGGTAAGATGGGCACGAGGGGTCAGAGGTCAGGGCTGCCTATGTCTCCATGTCATCATCCATGGATCACGCCCATTAATCAAGAGCGACTTTGGATTTTTAACATGACTGGATTATTAATGAGCATCTGTATGAGTGATTAATATGCCATATTAGAATTCTCTATAATGAGTTGGGATGAGACACAAGAATGATACGATATCTTTGTTGAGGCGATATTTTTAATGTTGCTTAAAGGCAACAGGTGAGGTTGGCTATTAATTTATATCGGGTAACGGATTGAGCTTGGAGGTTCACCTTTGAGGCTTTGTTTGAAAGAACTGTAAATATAATATAGTTTAGATTTTACTTTATTTGTTATTTTGAATAGTTTCATAATTATCTTTTATTACTTATTTATGAATAATTGGGTTAAATAATTTTAAATGTCCAGGGTTAGTACGATTCATTTTTGTATGATCTTTTGACTATTTTCATAATTATATATTATTTCTTTTTTGTTAGGAAGTGTGGTAAACAAAATGAAATATTCAGCGCTAGATAAATATAGCAATAGATCATTAGATTCTCATGAAGGTTTTATGGTAATGATATTCATGTACACAGTTTCATGAATGGGCCAGCCTCTGGTACATGGGCATGCCAGTTGGAGTGGAGGTTATAACGAGCATGAACTGATGTAGCTTTCGGAAATATACATGACGTTATGTTTCACGGCCATTAGTAAGCAAGGTTCAACCGGAATTTTAAAGAGCTTTGAAGTATGAGTCACGTGTCAGGGATTTTCTAGTAAGGTTTGGTCCCATGTAACCGATTTGTATTCATCCCTTTTCCTAATTACACATTTCTTAGCATTTCTTCAAATGCCGTTATCATTAACCTGATGTGTTTATGAAAGTGTTATCGTTAAATGTGTGGTAGAATGGAACGAAATATGAAAATGTGCAGCCACACGGAAAATGCGGATGTTAGCAGAATTTTACTTTAATGCATAAATACAATGTTAATAGTTTTATTTCTTTATCATTATTGATATATGGATGAGAATATAAGGAGTTAACTTCTTTGGGATTCGTAGAATTCTTATAGTTTTATTTGCATATAATTTTACTTTTTGTATTTAATATAGATTTATTAAGGTTGTGTTATTTTCTTTTTGGATGTTCTAAGGTTTGTAACGTAGTGCTAAAGGTGATTTATAAAGTAAGAATAAAATATTCCAATCCTTTATTTCATAATAGTTTCATAAATTATTTACTGAGGAAGTAAATGCTGGAGTAAGTTTTTCTTTTTAAACAATTTAAATTTAAGTTGCGTGATTGACCTGACACACACGTCTAGTTATAACCCAACATCACCTTAAATTTCCACCCACCTGTGACGGCTATGCATTACTTGAATAAATTTGCAATATTTTTCTCAAGCTCTTGAATCTGAGTCGAGGGTGTAGGATAAGTGTTTCTCTTTATTTTATCTAAATGTTAATTCGATATTAAGATGGTCGTATTTGAAATGGGTTGTTGGGGGTATATGTTTTATGATTGAAGTGGGGTTTAAGGCTGGAATTGCTCTGAAATATAGCGTGCAGCGCAAATTGTTGATGAGAATAAGATAATCATGCTTTTTTCATTTGCAGTTATTTATCTCTTGACCATGTATCAACTTTTTTTCACATCTACACGGCATGGAACTTTTTCCAGTGAAAATTTTCTCAAGGTTTAGCACTGCAGTATGATTGTATGGTATAGACATAAATGATAGTGTTTTATTGTATATTTCTACCAAAGTTAACAACAAATACTAACTTGGAATAAGAGACTTGGCATTTTCCCCCCTATCATGTATGGCTCTGTAGGTTTTACGGCCACTATAGATAAGTATGAGAGATACGTCTATTTTAGGTTTTAGACTATAGCTTGAGGAGTCCCCTAAGTACAGGTATGCCATAAACGCACCTTTCATGTAACGATTCGAAATAGGCGTGACGTAATAGCTGTAAAAATGCTAAGCAGAGAGAATGGAATAAATGAAAGGCTTTTATTGGCGATGAAAATTGTTAGTCTAAACAAGGCACAAAATGATGGAGAGTGCATAGTAATAATTTCATACTTATTTCTCGTCTCTCTGAAAGAGGCGATTTTGGTATGTTAGTGCAAAAATTTTTTTATTAGTAAATGCAGTTTCGAAAACCGTATAAACTTGTTTAGCTTTAATGGAAAAGCATTTTTTTTTTTAAGAAAGTTGTATGACTTTTATATTTATAGAAAAAAAAATTAAATTTACAGTTTCTTAAAGTAAATACTGATTAATTTAAATGCCGGTGTTAACATTTTCATAACAGGCTTTCTCCTTATTTGGTTACATGAAATGCACTCGACCCAACCTCATTTGTCTTGTGGATTTTCTGCTTCAATTCTTCTGGTTCTCAGGTCCTAGTTGTGTCCATTTTTTTGTATATTTTAATGAGTGTTGAGGTTAATTTATTTATTTTTCGTTAGCGTTCTGAATATACAATATCATGACCACTACTCCGTGGGAGTACAAACCTCTTGAGCTCTCACATTAATCAACGGCTTTTATGATACTAAAATATAAAATTATTTTATTTCTCTCTTGCTTCTCTTCTTCAGCCTTTCAAACTCTTGGAAATTCTTTTTATTGAAAGATTATTTGAAGATATTAAACCAAAGCTAAAATCATCCCGTTAGTTTTTCTAAACGCAATGCCATTTGTCTTGTTGTAGGTTAGCCTTCGGGAGAATATCCATGACGTAGGCTAGGTCATGTTTCTTCACAATTATCAGAACGATTAGGACTGAGAAGCTATTTAGTTTATAGAAAACCTCCAGCAGAAATTTAACTTGTGTATATAATTCTTTGTCTCTTTTCTGTTTGCCCCAGAACTTAGTCGTTTCTTTTTGAGTGTATGATTATATTATTACAACGCTGAAAGAATATATTTATATATTTTTATTATTTTGTAGTTAGTTTTCTTCTATATCTGTGTTCCACTCGAAGAAGGAAGTCGACCTTGGCTATCGATTGAGTCTTTTAAAGAATTGTTGACCCCAGGGATCAGTTACTTTAAGTGGAATTGATTGTCTTCAAGTGAGGAGCTCTCAGGATTTGGGATTTTTCTCGGTTCAATAGACCCTTTACCTCGGGAGTGTTACAGCAACACCACTTTGTTTCATTGAAACATCGTAACCGCACACACACACACACACACACTCTCTCTCTCTCTCTCTCTCTCTCTCTCTCTCTCTCTCTCTCTCATGAATATATATATATATATATATATATATATATATATATATATATATATATATATATATATATACTGTATATGTGTGTGTGTGTTTGTGTGTGTATGCATATGTATGTTTTGTGTAAGTAATTTAATAACAGTCGGGACCAGTTGTAATTATTGTCACATTTAGGTGGTCCCTTGAATGAAACATGAAAGCATGTAAAGAATACGTTTTGAGTTACCTTTTTTTTTTAAATGTTAAAACTTCAATAAATCTAACCTTACCATATATCATCAAGCCAATTGAAACCAAAAATCAAAAAATGTTGCATCCAAGAATAAAGAATAACTAAGTACCGTGTAACGGTATTTCCTTGATGCATGTGCACCGAGACCTTCGGATGTTATAAAAAGATCTTGGAGGAGTTCTCTTTTAGGATTGGGAATTGATCGAGAGGCTCAGTCAGTTGTATTTATACTGTGGTGAAGAACAGTGGGAAACTTTTTGGGATGGCTGTAATAAGCAGGTAAAACTAGAGCTGTCAATAAGGCCGACGATTGGGAAAGTGTGTAGAATTATTCCGCGTATTCGGGGTGCCAGGTAAGATTGGAAACAAAGATTGCTTGGGTGGAAATGTTATTAGTTTCAGATTAAATTAGACCGCGAAGATAGATGTGCTACTTTGGTTGGAATTGGGGTAAGGAGACGGTATAGTTTAGGGTCAGAAATATTTTACTGCTAAGAAATATTTAGATTTACAAGTTTATTTATTACCCTGTTTTGTTAGCAATCATTGCATTTGCTTCTATATTACATGCAAAGACGTGACACCGAAGATTATTTAACCATCATATGAAGGATGTTACAAAGTAATAGGTAATATTTAGCGCCATTTTGTTATAATTAATATTTGTAATAATAGTGCCTTTATTATTAATTTTACTATTACTATTTGTTAGTTATTATAATTATTTGATAGATGTGAGTTGTAAAATATTTTCCATACGTAATGAATTCATGAGCCAGTTCCCTCTATGAATAAAGACGTTTTGATTCTTTTTATACTTTTAACACTACATTGAATTTTTTAATAAGCGCAGTTAAAGCGCTAGTGAAATTATATATTTTTTTATTAGATTCTGGATAAATGGATTTTTGTTTTCATGCTAGAACCAGTAAAAATGATATGAGTAACCGGCATAACGTATGGATTATTATTATTATTATTATTATTATTATTATTATTATTATTATTATTATTATTATTAATTCACCTGACTAGGACCTTTTCAAAGTTGATAGCTGCAACCTCTTCGTGTGAGTCCATGTGGACAAGTTGCCTTTGAAGCCAATCTTAATTACTACTCTCTCTCTCTCTCTCTCTCTCTCTCTCTCTCTCTCTCTCTCTCTCTCTCTCTCTCTCTCTCTCTCTCCTCGGTCGTTATGAGGTAATTCCGTTTCCCCCTAAGGGTGCAAATCCATAGCAACAACACTTCTGTCTTGTGTTTTAGACAAGGCAGGTTTTGCACGATTTTCCCACTTGATTACCCTCTAGAGTGTTTACGACTGTGCAGCAAGCCTTTTATTATAGTTATTTCTGTGTCTTTTCGGAATAGTAATTCTAATGGTAGGGAACCTGCCCGTGAGAATCCCTTCTGAATTAGTATTCTTCTTGGGCATCATACAGAGCTGATTTACGTTCATATATCCGTTACATTCTGTCAGAGAATGATACTAAGGTTTTTTTTTTTTTTTTTTTTTTTTTTTTTTTTTTTTTTTTTTTTTTTTTTTTTTTTAATAAAGACTGAATTCTTTTAATTCTTTTCATCGTACATGGTCTTACAAAGCGGTTCCGGGTATGTGTCTTGCATTTTTAAACTACATTAGACCTCCATCTTGCAAACAGGTGTGTAGGTTAGTCAGGTGGTATCTACGATTTTTAGGGCAGTTATCTAACTTTTGGGGCTGAAAGAGTGGTAGATTGTCGACCAAGCTGACTTTTGGATTGTAATACACATATTTTAAATTCTGGAAATATATCTTCAAGTTACATTCAATTACTCAGTCATCGTTGTGCAACTTGTTCGAAAGGGATTCGGTTATCAAGGTGCCAGGTCATGTTGGTAGCTTACAGATTTAGCTCTCTGTTGTGTGAGGTGAAGTGGGATTTCATTTCAATTTGTCATCTGTTTGGCCCATTACGAAGTCAACGTAGTAATTATTAGTCATTAGGTACTGTTGTGTCTCCCCAAGTTAATTTCGCCGTGAACATTACGAACAAGGCTCATTAAGGTTGCCCAAGGGTGGGTATTATATATTGCTAATGGTAGAAAGAATGAAGGAGAAAGTACTTTTTAATTTGTTGCCATTTGATTTCCAAGGGTTTCGTTATTTCTCATCAGAATAAGTTGACGTTACTAGTTATTCATTTTGTTTTGAAGGAAATGAGACATCTAAAGTAAGATTGTAGTTAAGAATGTGGTTGATCGAGACTGGTTTGTGAATAACTTATTTTCATACTATTAACGATATGTGGTTTGGCCTCTAAACAAGATCGTTACATATGCAGATGATGCTACTTTCTTTGCATTAATTCCATTTACTGAATAGAGACCTATGGTTAGTGAATTCCTTAATAAAGTTCTAGCAAATATGAGTGCATGGTGTAAATTATGGGACATGAAGTTAAATCCTAACAAAACTCAAAGTATAATTGTATGTATATCGAGGACATTGGCTCTTCAACATCCAGCTCTGCATTGACAATGTATCTAACTACAGTATATATATGTAAGTCATTTGATATTTTAGGTGTTATTCGCGATTGTAATTTACTTATTAGAAGCATATTCGGTCTTTCTTCTTCAATTGCAAAAAAAAAGTTGGCTTATTTTGAGTGTTTCAAGATTTTCAGTTAGTTCTTTATACCTGTTACATAAGATTTTTTTCATAACTCAGATCATCCATGGGGTTGTGGTAGCCTATTGGAATAGTCCCTGCCTGGCAATTTGTTTCTAGTAGTGTCTGGAACCTCAACCTCCTTGTGAGCTAAGGATGGGTGGTTCGGGGAGCCTATAGGTCTACCTGCTGAGTAAACACCAGTCTTTGCCTGGTCCTCTCTGGTCCTAGCATAATTGAAAAAGGGCTTGGGCGCTGATCTTAAGTGATGGGCTGTCTCTAGGATATTGTCCTTTCTCTTGACTCAGCGACCTCTAAACATCTTTAAACTGTTCTAGAAACAATATTTTTAAATTAGCCTACGTCTTTGAGAACGTGTGAAAAACATTCACAAGCAAAGCTTGTCAACGAATATGAAGGGCAATTTCAGTGACATTCACTAGACATTCCTACTTTGATGTGACTGTCGCTATGAATTCTATCACTAGGTATTTAAAGTAGACCTATTAATCTCATTGGAAAGCGGAAATCACCGGGATACCAAGCGAGTTTAGTTCCCTCTTCTCTTTGAACGTTGACGTAATTCTTTGGAATAATGTTATTGTTCTACCTCTTTAAAGGTGTCTTGTTCTTGTGCTTCTCATTGGTCTATGAAAGCTGGTAATAAGTGTCATCATTTAGTATATTACAGTATGCATACATATATACAGTATGTGTGTGTGAATGTATATTATGTATGAAAGTACTTTAGTGTGTTTGTAGTATTGAACTGATTATGTAAACAGTCGGGGGCATAGAAACGCAACACGCCCTGCCGTATTGCATGTGCTTGATTATACACCTTAAATTGATATACGAACACACATATGTTCTTATTTATTTTGTATTCGTTTATTACTTTTATGTTGTTGACTCGATTGGCTTTTTTTTTTTTTTTTTTTTTTTGTGTGGAAAATTGAATTATAAGTTTACATTTTGCTTTATTCCGTGTCTTTATTTCATGAATGGAAAGACCCCCTAAATTTTGCCTTGTGTTCCTCCCTGCTGAATAAATGAAAGCTGTAGTGGTAGTGAGAATGACCTCGTCTGAATCTCCTTTCGTTATTGATTATCGCGAATAGCTTAAATGGATTGGGCTGGCCGTCAGAGATCCGGTTGCCGTAATGGGTCTCATATCTCAATGGCACCGTGCCGAATCACTGACAAGCTCGGCTTAATAAGCCTAGTCGTTTACTTAATAAGCTGTTACGACTGAAATATATATTATGGGCTCTTCCTTTGTCCTTTCCCTGGGGTTTTAAGTAGGGATTTACCTTATGCTTTAATTAACTTGTTCCAAGAATACATGGAGTGTAAGGATAATGTATACTACGGTGTCTTAAGGAAATTCGAAAAGGCTTCCCAATAATAGAAGTAAGAGACAAGATTAGGTTATTGGGTGATGTAATTATGGTAAGAGAGACTGACAATATCTGAATATATTTCCATAAAGTCACAGCCATTATAATAAGACAGGCTACAGTTAATAGAAAATGCAACATTGCACCGAAAAGGCTGAGAAGGTTGTCAATAGTAATAGAAGTCAGCTATGTCATTCTAGACCTTGAACGGGATTTGTCTACGTGTGTGTGTGTGGGAGTGAGATCGTTATTTATGTATTAGAGGTTGTAAATAAGTGTATATTGCTCTTTGTTGGAAGTGCAATGTTCGATAAAGTAGAAAGCTATAGGACAGACGGAATGGCCTGGGGTTGTGGGAAGGGGGAGGGGGGAAGAAACGGATGGCTGTTACAATGGAGTCAAATGTTCCTCAGTGTCATCTGTGGTGCGGGTCAGTGCTTTTGTATTAGGTCTGGATTTCCTGACGTGAATAAGGTGGCGGTCTCTTTGGGTGATGGGGTTTGCTGTA
>NC_090761.1:44695485-44712985 GCF_036898095.1 Palaemon carinicauda
AGATAGAGTTCGAGTACATAGTACCCATATTAGGATTGTAAATTACAATTGGATGGGCTAATCACGATAGTTCATCTTAAAGGTTTTTGACATTATATGGCGACACACACATGCACGCCCTCGCACACGCACAAATGTACAGTATATGTATATATGTATGTAAATTTATATACATTATTTATAATGTATGTTTACTTATATATTTGTATATATGTGCATATGTTTTATACTATAGTGTGTGTATATATATGATATATATATATATATATATATATATATATATATATATATATATATATATATATTTATAGATGTGTATATATATATTTATATATATATTTTAGTTTCTTTTTGTTTAACTTTGATAGAATGAGCGGAAAGTATTATGGAGTTTGTTAAGACTCGTGGAAGGTGCAAGTTATTTTCTCATTATTTTTGGATTACTGTCTGACGGTGATGTGGTGATGACCTGAAAATTAAACCATAAGCAAAAAAAACAAATCTTGTCTAACAGGTCGTTTCTTTTTTAATCCAAACGATGTACTCCTAACATATTCTTAATTGGACACGTATGAGTTCGAGAAGGGAAGAAGAACGTGTTTCGAGGTAGGATTCTGTCATGTAGATTTGCGTGAGGGATTTCGGATTTTTCTCTCATCCAGTGACACCTGTTTCCGTTGAAATAAACTCCATGTTCTTGTTTGGATAGTCGAATTGGTAGATATAGTGTCTTCTGATATATAATATATGGGAGTTCTCTCGACCATGATAGAAAATATACAGCGTACAAGATTTCTTCAGTAATGTAAGTACTCTTGCCGGCTATATTGATATAGATGGATCTTTGAGTATTCCTTTATTATGATTTTATATATTCGCCGAAGAAGTTCACCAAACATTTTAGGGCAGTTGGAATATTCTAAGAGCATTTCATATTCCATGAAGAATCTTAAACTAACGTTGAGGGATCAGAGAAAAGGTTTGGATTGTAGTAGCATATCCAGGAAGTTAGTAATATTGCCCTTCGATAAAGGCTCTCTCTCTCTCTCTCTCTCTCTCTCTCTCTCTCTCTCTCTCTCTCTCTCTCTCTCTCTCTCTCTCTCTCTCTCTCTCACACACACACACACGCAATGCAGGATATTTTGCGCTCCTTTGTAAGCATCCGGTCTTTTTTTATGCATTTTGTCATCCTGATCTGTTTTTCAAAGATTTATTTATAAATGGTGTTGTGATAGTGTAGCAAATGCCTTTGTTATTTCTATCTTTATTTATAGTTGGTTCACTGACATTGTAGTGGATGCAGCTGTTCCCTCGAACAAAGGTAATGATTTCAGTTTAAATCCTTTCTAGTGTTATGATGGAAAATAGTAATGTTTTCCTTAAAACATTAATTAATTATAATAGTTTTTGTAATTTTGATGCGCCAGAGACTATTATATATATATATATATATGTGTGTATACATATATATATATATATATATATATATATATATATATTAAAGTTTTGAAAGCTGCAAATGTAAATATGTGACAATTAAACAAACGATATATATATATATATATATATATATATATATGTGTGTGTGTGTGTGTGTATATATATATATATATATATATATATATATATATATATATATATATATACACTGTATATATATATATATATATATACACTGTATATATATATATATATATATATATATATATATATAAGCGGATATTTTTATGTTGAAAAGTCTAACATACAGTTAAGTCTTTTTTTTATAATTTATATATGAAAGATATTTTTATGTTGTCACTGTTCTTACAGTGTTTTATTTTAATTGTTCATTACTTCTATTATAGTTCATTTATTTCCTTACTTCCTTTCTCTCTCGGGGCTATTATTCCCTCCTGGAGCCCTTGGGCTTTAACCTCATCTTTTCCATCTGAATAAAAATTATGACCGAGAAAATAATAACAAATGCTTTTGCAACAAATGCAGAAATCCGTATGTATAAATCTATGAACAATGATTATATATACGACCGATTAGAACTTCTCAGGCCACAAGAATATTAGAAAATTCTTCGGAAAAAAATCAGACGCATTATAAATATTTGTGATTACAAATACAATTGCAGTGAAGAGAGACTTCGACATCATCATTATTCAAGAACACTACCAATACGAACACGTAAAGAAAGGCTTCACATCCAAAGACTTCTTTAACCATTCTTCATTTCCATACACAGATGAACAACGCCCTACCCCATTTGCGTGAGAGAAAAATTGGGTGTTTAAAAGCATTGAAGGCTACAAAAGTAAATATGTGACAAGAAAAAAGGTATGGATAATATTCTTGAATAATGATGATGTCGAAGTTTCCTTTCACTGTTATTGTATTTGTAATCGCAAGTATTTGTTATAAAATTGTAACCGAGGCGAATACAATGCTAAGTACATTGTAGCCTTTCATTTCGATATAAATTTTTATTTCATGCACGATTTTGAATTACATCGTGCCTAGGCCCATTTACTTCCTAATGTTCCGAGTCGTGACTCTTAACCTTCAAGAACCACATGTCAAATTCTTCCATGAGAACTAGGCATTGACAGTGGTTGCAATAGGCCATGAGATCAGAGATAACAACAAAATAATTTTGTTTTTTCTCTCTCTCTCTCTCTCTCTCTCTCTCTCTCTCTCTCTCTCTCTCTCTCTCTCTCTCTCTCTCTCGTCTTTAGTTTATTTAAAACGTTATTTCCATATTCTTTGACATAAAGATGGTTATATGTATTATTGCCTGCCTTTATCGAATTTTATTTTTACAGCGTCAATAAGTTGGTGTATTTTTTTTTTTTTACAGTAAATTACTTAGTTATTTAGATTTCCAAATGTACGATTGATGAGGTTATTATCATAATTACTATCACGCTTCATCATTTGCGGTGTCCTTGCCCCAATCATGATTTTAAACTTTCATCTTGGTAGACTATCTGCTATCAACCTGATTATTTTTGCAATTTAAAGTAACTTTGCCGCTCTTAAACACAAGTAAATTTGAGATTATCCTTTGGAGTGTTTTCCCTTACACCCCCCCTCCCCAAGTGATTCCTATAAATGAAGACTTGCCGAGTTTGTCAATGCCGTTTATTTTATATATTATATAAAGAAACATAGTTTGTAATTAGTGAAAATAACAAGTACTATAAAACTGTATTTACAGATCAATGTATTTTTACCTTTCTTTTACTATATGTAAATGCAAAAAGTGACTGCACATTGTTGTAGGTAGTCTTTCAGCACAGAATCAATCAAGATTTTTTACCGATAAGATTTATTACAATAATTTGGGAAAATCTGTCCAAAGTGAATGAAGTTTAAAGATGGTATCTAGGTTGTTATTTTTAAAGGAGAAGAAAGTAGCTGTTTGATTTGGTAATTTTATTTTCCATTCCGCTTCGTCTTTTATAATTTATGGCCTTTTTTCTACGATACGGATCTTCATACATTTCATTTGCTTGCTAAGAATACATTGTCCTCAGTATGAAGCTGACAAATATTCCTCCTGTCCTCGTGCGTAGTGAAACCTAAGGACAGTACGAATGAAGAGGTTAAGCGGATAAGTGTTTGACTTTGTGTAATGTGCTTTAGCGCCTTCTTAACCTGCCAGGAACTCTTGTTCTCCTAAGGATAAACATACAGTGATGTCACCAGGAAGTTAAACGTATTTAACTCACAATAAAGACTCTCCTGTTTTTGCTTATTTTTATTAGCTTGCACTAAATTGATATATTCTCGTTTTTATTTGTTGCAATCATCTTGAAAAATTTAAAGTCAAATGATAATCAATAGTTGTATACCAATTTCACAGAAATTTTATTTTCTGTATAAAGGACTGTGATGAGATTGTTAATGGTCAGAATAAAACCTAATTAAACTGAGTTGAATTTCATCGTTGAAGAAATGTATCAGATAAGTTCACCTGATTTTGTAGTTTATGCAAGGAAGGTGATTTTATCCTAGTATTTTTGTAATTGTAAAATCTAGAAATAGGTTTGTACGGTGTGTATATAGTTACAGTATTCTATATGTAGCTTTTCTCAGTATAAATAAATCCGTTCTGGTAAAACTTCAAGGCTAAACCATTAAAGGGGAAAGCAAAAAAGAAAGAAAACAGAGAAAGAAGAATATAAAAAGCACAGCCCAGCCAAAGACGTTCATCGTGTGAAGCCTTCATCTGCTAATCACCCGTCTTGAAGATTCAGTCGTTGTTATACTAGTGACCCTTGCACGTCTCTTGTTCGTATAGCAACAACTCTTAGCTGGTGTTTGTGGTGATTAGGAAAAATATATCTTATTAGATTTGTGCATTTGTGCACTGTGTACTTATGTATCCCCTTAGTTTATACATTACAACTTCGTGATGAGTAATTGCTGTGTTTGCTTCAATGTGAACATTTTGTTGGTTATTAGTTTTGATTACCTGTACAGAAGCTCCCACGTTTTACGATGTGAAAAGAATACTTTCTTTAGATTATAGTGCACCTCTTGCAGTTCTGGAAGGAAATGGTAAGGAACCCTCGGTTAATGTTATGATCTGTAAGGAAATATGGCAAAGCTTGTTAGATAAGAAAAAGAAAAAATACAAAAGATGTGTTGGGAAATCTGGCAGGTTTCAGTGCTCTTACATACTCGAAAACTTCCCATTATGATAAACCCTATTACATTTTTTTTATAATTCTTTAGTCATGTTAATACCAATAAGAAAATTCACTTCTCCTATTAAGCTTGTAGTTTGGCTTGATATAATAATACAATATCGCTCCACACACACACATATATATATATATATATATATATATATGTGTGTGTGTGTGTGTCTGTGGCCTGGAGATGTAAGAAGCCATGTTCAGATTTATTTTGTTGAAATGCATGTTTCACTTTGCTGTAAAGATTATGTTTACTAAATAGTAAATTGTGTATAGTGCTTATCTCACACTAGGAAAGTTGTCTCCATGCCGTTATGGCAATTTAATTAAGTTCATGGGCCGAGGCTCCGGAAACTTGACAATGTTCGTTGATGGACGATTGGCGGAAGTGGTTTTAGAAATGACCTCCACCATCGGCCTTGTAGGCTTCCAGAGAAAAAAAAAGTTCGTGATTTAGTCTTTCTCTCCGATTTACTTTTATTTATTTTTGACATTTCTGATTGATTGGGTTCCCCTCCTATGTAGTTCATTATATACTGCTAACAAACCTCAAATATCCATAGGTAAAAAGCAGTTTCGTATAATGTGTGACGCAAGCTACCTTAATACCTTATATGGGTGTTTTCCATTTAAACCCAAGGTTACTTCTAGTAATGTTAGTGAAACCCAGTTTTCGTCATTGGGGATAACCATATGGTATGTGATGGTTCCTTTAATTATGTATAATATATCTTAAAACAAGTTATTTTGGTGGAAAACTTTTTCTTTTGTAACATTGAATAGTTTAAAACCTATTACTCTCGAGGAGATGCTTCTTCTTCTTCATCTTGAAGAGTATGTGTTATAATGTTATATTATATGTTATATTCTTCATCATTCTTGCTTTAATCACGAATTCTTTTATATCTTTCTAGCAAGAAAGATTTCATTATCGTTTGCTTGTACGTAATAATTCGTTCTTCATTCTCAAAGGCATTGGATTATTGTTGTTGAATTCAAAAAGAAAATTCATCCTTGCATCTCTCAAAGACCTTTTGTTACACCTGGTCATAAGAAGTAACTGACCATCACTACTCTCCGGGAATAGTTTTCATTACTGGTTCTGAGTGTGCCCAAGGCAGTCCTGGTGGCTGATGTCATTGTGGGCACAGTAAGCACGTGGATCTAACGTGTAATTATCTCCAGATATTAGTCTTTGGCAGCAATCTTAGTTTACGCTTCAACGTGGCTATTTTGGGTGCTTGGTCATTACGCTTCATTAGGTGATTATAAGTTTTTTGTTCTGAATCGCTGCGAGCCGTATCAGCGGATTGACGTTAGTGATAAGAGATCTAAGGGCGCGGGTAATTGATCCTGAATTTTATTTAACCTTACAAGGATAATTGGATTGGGTAGTTGCCAGTATTATGTCAAAGGTTTGCATAGGTGACTTCATTATTGTCGATTTTGTATTCGAAAAAAAATTACGGCATTTTGAGGAAAGGACTTCTAAGTTATGTAATAGTTTTGGCAATCATCGTAATGACTTTTTTTGGGCAAGAACAAATTCATTTACACTTTCACTTGGCTTTATTTTCTTAATTCGCTATACGAGAACCTTATATCGTGGTTGTAATGTATTTAATCTATATTAATCTATGACGTCATTTAGTTAATTCTTTGTCTGGTGCTTAAAATTTTTAATTTTCACTAATAGGTATACAGTTATTTTTAACAATCTTGCGTTCTCCATCATAAGGTTCAATACTATACATTATATTAGATTTTTTTTTCCATTAGTGATCAGATTGTGGAATGATCTTCGTAATCTATCGGTGGATTTAATGAAACTTGAAAAATTCAACTTCTTGCCAATGATTTGCTGTTGAACAGATTGACATAAGTCTTGTCATGGTTTATATATGACATCATTATCTTAACGTTGTTACTGATGTTAGAATATGTTTTTTATTCATTACATCTTGTATAAACAGTATTTTATTCGGTATTTCTTTTTGCTTTCCCTGCAGGTGCCCGTGGAGCCCATTGTTGTAGCGTGGCTAGTATTGAAAAAATGCAAGTTTAAAGTGGTGATTGCAAATTGTACTATTATTATTATTATTATTATTATGATTATTACAAACTAAGTTAATGCATAATAGTAGTTGGAAAAGCATGATGCTATAAGCCCCAGGGCTCCAACATGGAAAATAGCCCCGTGAGAAAAGGGAACAAGGAAGTAAATAAATAGTAGAGAAGTAATAAGCAATCAAAATAAAATATTTTTTAGAACGGTAACATTAAATTAGATCTTTCATATATAAACTATAAAACATAAAAAAACCAAGAAGATAATTAAGGTGAAACATTTAGAATAAAGGAATAATAAGAAAATATTAAAAATGACAAAAGTTTAATGATAGGAGAAGTGGCAAGATAAGTTCACAAATAATTTTATTAAATTAAGAGAAAAAACACCTTTTGTCCAAACCTGTTTAAGGGAAGCTTGTGAAAATTAATTTTATTCAGTTCACGTTAAGGCAATTGGAAATAAGTAAACTGAAGTCGGGCATCTCCTCGACGGAAATGCAGAAAATGTAAATGTGTGAAATAATATTTTTGCCAAATCAAAGAAATATTTCAATTTTTTATACAAAAACTTGAAAGGCATATTTCATGGATGTGTACAGTTGTATATGCAGGATCCAATCCATGTTGATATGATTGAAACATTGAATGTGCAATATAAATGAACATACAGAAAAGGTGACTTTTTTTTTGTTAAGAAACTAGAACTCCCTCTCAAGGTTGTCATTGGTCATTTGCTGTCCTTTAATAGTCACTCTTGCCTTAATTAATGTCATTTACTGTCATTTAGTAGTTAATGACTTGCCTTAATTTACTTTTTCCTTCGGTCCATTAGGCAGCTGTCTGTATTTAATTTTCCGTTGTAACTGCATTGTTGTTAGACGTGATTTAGCGAAGGTAATCACCATATTTGGTGTTTTCTGGAGGCTTTGTGGTGGATGTGTATTTTCTAGTGTTTGCCAATGGCAGAATGGGACCTTCGTTTCTCCCTTTTTTTTATTTTGATGTTACCATATATTTGTACATTTTATTTTTGAAGTGGCGAACACACGGCACGTACGCCATAACGCCATTCATCCAGCGGAAGTCGCAACTTCAAATTTGAACTCATAAGATCGATTATTTATTGGCGAACCGGGTCCGTAATTCCCCCCCCCCCCCAAATGTATTCAACCCTCAACGATCTTTTGTCTTTCACCCCCTCCCCCCCATGTCCCCCTTTTCTCCTCATTTTAGTGATCCACCTTTGGCAGGTGGATGAAGCGTGGGAGAAACAGTTCAGTGTCACCATTCAATCGATACAAAATTATCAAGTTTGTCAGTTTGAATGCCTTATCTTTGTTTATCTACGCGTGACCACAGTTTTAATTGGAGTTTTTCCATTTACGGGAGTTGCATATTGTAATAAAATGGGGGTAATGGGCTGATACAGTTATTATTGTAATTGGAATTTAATTTCATTTTTAATTTCATTTATGATCATGTTGATGTAGAGAGCCAGCGGGTTAAGGAAGTCATCGTAAGAACATCTTGCTTAGGAATATATATATATATATATATATATATATATATATATATATATATATATATATATATATATATATATATATATATATAGTTATACAAAAAACAACAAATACAACCGATTCTAGTCCACTGCAGGACAAATGCCTTAGACATGCTAATTTATGTCTGGGGATTGACCAGTTTTCATCACGACGCTGACCAGCACGGATTGGTGATGGTGGGAGATTTTCGTCTGATTGCTCACAGTCAACCAACCTAGTATAGGTGACCCTGACTAGTACAGCTTTGTTTATCATGGCAATACTTAAACCATTTTACCTCATTAAGGTATCTCCACTCATAAAAGGTATATATATATTTATATATATATATATATATATATATATATATATATATATATATATATATATATATATATGTTTTTTTCAAAAAGGCCCATAAAAGAAACACAGGAAATATGAATAAATCACACTATATTTCGGTCAATAAACATCGACCCTCTTCAGGATGTGAAGTAAAAGTAAGGAATACAGTGGAGAGTGACGGTTTATATATGAAAGCAAAAGGGTGTGTTCAATTGTTCTATAGTTGTTATAATTGCTGGAAGGATTAGCCAAATTTAATTACATCCAGGTGCGTGTTCTTATTGTTGAGCCGCTTGGAGGAAGTCTTGACCTCTGATGCATGTCTGGTGGTCGGTCTCCGTGGATTATCTTCTTAATGATAGGGTTGAGAAGAGTATTGTCCACTGTGTCAGCTTTCCATTGGCCCCCAGATAGGTTTATTGTGTTTGATTGATTTATGATGGCTGATTCCAGGATTTTCCTTCTGTACGGACAGGTACTCTTAAAAAGCAAAGACGACTCACTCCAGTTAATCTGGTGCCCTAAATCCCTAAGGTGAATGAAAATCCCCGAGTTTTCATACCCATATCTAACAGATCTTTTGTGTTCGGATAATCTTTGAGATAGCGAACGGCCAGTTTGCCCAACGTACACTTTTTCACAGTCCCTACATGGTATTTTGTAAACGCCGGCTTCTATTTCTCTTTTATTTTGATGAACATTAATAAGGGCGCTTCCTATGGTCTTTGGATATGAAAAAACATATGCTTTCATATATGCTTTCATATATAAACCGTCACTCTCCACTGTATTCCTTACTTTTACTTCACATCCTGAAGAGGGTCGATGTTTATTGACCGAAATATAGTGTGATTTATTCATATTTCCTGTGTTTCTTTTATGGGCCTTTTTGAAAAAAACATGTTAAACTGTTCGATTACAGTTATAAATAAGACATATATATATATATATATATATATATATATATATATATATATATATATATATATATATTATGAGCGTGTTTGTGCGTGTGCATGCATTTGTATAAATTATACATACATACATATCGTTGCCTTCTTTTAAAATAACGATGTTGCCGTTCAATGTTTTCCATTGTCAGATATACCGAAGTCTCTTTTGACTGGATCTTCTCGCTTTATAGTTCTATCATTCGTTTATTTTGGACTCTTGGATTCGTGCATGACGTGATCAGAGTCATGTCACCGCCTTGACCGAGAAAAAGGACATTTCCAGAAGATATAATCTATGGGACGTCTGTCGTGTTGACTCTGCACAATCCGGTAATGCGCTCTCTCTCTCTCTCTCTCTCTCTCTCTCTCTCTCTCTCTCTCTCTCTCTCTCTCTCTCTCTCTCTCACACACATCTATTGAAAGTGCCGTAGAATGAATATAAATACAAGTTTGTTTGAGCAGCTGTGGCAATGAAATAACACATAATGGTTTTGGAAAATGTGGTGGGAAATCTATAGTTGGTTTAAATCAGATAAGCAATCAAATGTAGAGTTCGCGATGTATTATATTTTCAAAAGTATATTTCGAGTTTTAAGCACAATAATAACATTTGCTAGAATATTATAGGGCAGTATTGTTTATATTAATAACAGAGACTTTTTTTAGTTTATGCATTATTTTGATTTTTTTCCGTAAAGATAATAAATATTTTCTTGTAAAATTATTCTATTTTTACCTCACATCGTTACAAGTACCGTTATATCTATCAAGGGAGTAGTGTGATCTTTAAAGTTGCAGTAGTTCCTTTTTTATATTTATAACCATGAAGCAGCAGTATTGGTTACCGTTATCCACTCGGATAATACCTTTTTCCTATATACACATTTCGTGTGAAGAGGGATTTATTTGTTTAATAGGTACAGTAAATTAAATGTGTCCTTTGAATTCAACATATAATTTCTTTGATTGTCCTTTCGTTGAATTTGTTTTCTTTGATACGTTGTAAACATGCCAATGAAGTTGCTGTTAAGAAGTAAGGGCTAGAATCCAATATGACATCTTTATGACTTCCTTATGTACAACTGTAAAGTGGTTGATGTGCTCCAGCTCGGCACAAAGCCCATAGCAGTGCCTATTATTACAATGTGGATGGTGCTTTCATGCGGAATAATTCTCTCTCTCTCTCTCTCTCTCTCTCTCTCTCTCTCTCTCTCTCTCTCTCTCTCTCTCTCTCTCTCTCTCTCTCTCTTGACAGGAATCCGCCAGTTAATTCCAGATGGCGCTCGGTCACGTATGACCTTGCAGCCTAGGACTGTCTTCTTTTCTTCGATGATTGACGTTGGGTGTTAGTTGATATGTACACACAATGATTATTATAATTAGAAAATAACCTGTCACCAGCCCTTCAATTTTTATGTACGTTGTATTGAGCCTTTATTCTTCAATATCTCCTCGTTATGATTGTCAATAGAATATAGATTTATGTTCATACTCAATTCATTATTTTTATTACTAGCTCTAAGGTACAACCCTAGTTGACAAAGCAGGATGGTATAATCCCAAAGGTTTCAACTGAGAAAAATAGATCACGGAGGAAAGGAAATAAGGGAACAAATAGACTACATGATAAGTAATTAATAATTAATATAAGATATCTAAAAGGACAGTAACAACAGTAAAATAGATTTTTCATATATATATATACATATATATATATATATATATATATATATATATATATATATATATATATATATATATATATATATATACAGTATATTTATTTATTATAAAGAGAGGCTTGTGTCAGCATGTTCAACATGAAATAAATTTCTGACCAATTAAAATGTCACACCTGCCTCCAAGTAATAACCTCGAGCTAGTCATTCAATTTCATTCTGCAAGGATTTTGTAATCGTGTTATTTCTCGCACGGCCGATGATTTCGAGTTCTAACCCGTCTGTATTTCAAGATTAATTGGTGAGAAAAATTATTGCTAGTAATTATATTGCTCACCTGTTATTGTGACAAGCCAGTGATTGAATTAATAGGTAACTAGCCTTTTTTTCTTAGTTCTATTTCTTTGTTCGTACTTCCGTTCTTGTGTAGGGTACTTAATGCTCTGCCCTTTGGGGGGGTTGGCTTTGATGTCCCGACTAACAAGAGATTACGTCACTTCCATTTCGAATGCAGGAGAGAGTTTTTGTTTCCTCTAAACGCGGGATCCTCGCTGATTTGTGGCAAGATTTATTTTTTCTTCATAATGAAGTTAACCCCCAAGAAAATAAAAAATAAGATAGTACATATATTTCTGTTTCCACAAGGAAATATTTTCTTCTATTTTCTTCCCTATGATTGCCATATTAATAATAAAATTGTCCTTGTTTATGGATGTATGCATTTATTCATTATTTATAATTCCATTTATAACCGCATCTTCAAATCAATGAATATTATATCATCTATTTTACTCTGGAATTTTGACCGTTATGCTAGACCGTTCTGATGAGTATATTCCCTACAAGTGTTAAACGGTACTTTCTAAATATTTTGTAATTAGTTATCTCCGTAAATGAATAAGTTTAATAACTGTAATAACAGTAAACAGTTACCTAAACTTTAACGTTCTGAAAGTTTCTTTACTCACACTGTTGAAGATCTCACTTGAAGGTTAATCAAGTAAGATAGGAGATTGCTTTTAATGATTTATGATTGAATACATCACATTTAATACCCCCCTCCTTCAGTTGCTAGTGAAAATAGTCGAGAATGAGTATTGGATGGATAAAAGGAAGAAAATGTGGACACGCATTACGCCATCATTGCCGCTGAATCGTTATCAGCGTTCGTGTTCTGTGATGTGGATTAAATGGCGTCTGGAAGCATGGTTCATCGTTTCTTGCAGACGAGCTCCGATCGATACGTGGGGCACAGACAGGGTTTTAAGGACTGGCTTACTTTGATGATGAGTGGGAAAAAAGGGATGTAGTGCTTTTTTTTCATATCCTACCAGACATGAATAGGATTTATAATAATACCATTAATGAATTAAGACTTTTTCTTTTGTTTATTCCATGTATTAAATAAGATGGTATTTAATTTTCACCCAAAGGCCGTTTAAGATTAATTTATAATGGTAGAAAGCCATTGAATTTATATGTATATATTATATATAATATATATATATATATTTATATATATATATATATATATATATATATATATATATATATATATCATGCTATTCATGGTTAGTAGAATGCGTTTTCTATTCAGTTGCAAGATTCAGTCTGTTCTCAGACATTCCTTTTAAAATAGCTCATTTTAAGCAACCGCTTTGTCATCATGAAATCACTGCTGAAGAACGAAGCCGGTGGAAGAGACCTTCGAAAATCCTGGCATTGATGGGGGAGGGGCGTTGAAGATACGTGGCCGTTATGGGGATTTGGAAGAACTGTCAGGAGAGAAGAGGGGCCCCGGTTGTTACCTGCCGAGGGAGTCATCACGCATGACAAACCTTTAGTTGGGTCGGTTGGAAATAATCCCTTTTGGGGGAGAGGCTATTCAAATTATTCATTTCAAGCAGGTTTAATTTTTCTTTACTTTGTTAAAGTTTGAATGTTTTAGTATATTTCGATTGTTAAGAATGACATTGCATAGCGCCGTTGGGATCAAGGAAGAGTCGTTAGTGGAAGGGGGGAGAACCGGAACCACTGGCTCATGACATCATGCACCTGACGGTTGAGCCAATCAGCGACCAACTTTTGTCGTTGCAGCCAATGAGAGAATAGAATTGCGAGAAGGTGGAGTTTGCGGTGACTCTTTCGATATGACGTCATTCTGTGGGAAATCTAGTGGTAGTTTTCCTAGTACAGTAATTGATAGGAAAGAAAGTAAAATATTCGTTGAATGTTTTAGTGTGATTTTTATGGTTATATGGAACCTCTCACGTCCATTATTTCCTTCAGTATTGTTTTCCTTGTCAAAAGTTGAATCTTTACCAGTTGCTTCATCGGTAGAGGAAATTTTCCTCCCATTAAAAGTCATCGCTTTGGTCGCCCTTGCTGTTGCAATGATGCATGATCACGCACATTGCACTGTAAGCGGGGGTGCATCAGTCAATTTCAGAGGGTAGTTCTTTGTTCTTAATAAGTAAAAATAGTTTTTACTCGGGTTTATTTTAATAGAAATCATGTGTGGAACTGCAATAATTGTTATTATGAGTTTGAGAGTTGAAAATCGGCGATTGGATGTAAAATGGAGGCCTGTATGGAATATTTTAGATATCTTTCTTCTGTTTAAAGTTCTTTTAATGTTAGTGGTGAACGTAATGCTTTTCATTGAAGCAATCTCCATTAATGATTCAATTTTACATGGTAATATAGAATTACAGTGATTTTCTCTTCTTAGCTTTGATTATCTCTGCTAGATATATGTTCTTGAATTACGTAAATACTAGCACAAATGTATGCATGCATGCTACGTCTCGCAAATACAGTGCATGAGTTTGCAATACAATACATTAAATGAATGCGGAACGAGACGCATTTGAAAGTTTTTGAATAAAATTTAAAAGATAACTTATTATTTATTGTATGTGTTATCGTCATAAACTTTGTCACAGGTTTTTACAGAATGTTCCGTTAAAATTCTTTGAGAGAACCAAATAATTTACATGCAGTTTTTTTATGATTATTATTGATGTCCCCTTTATTATGATAATGGGATTTTCTACACGGATAAAACAGTTGAGGAAAATGTAATCATCAAAATACATTACATGGTGCTTTAATACGACTTACAATAGCTGTTAGTAATTGTTTGAATATGGATATTTTATCTTGAATTAAAAAAGAAATTAATTTTTTTTCAACATTCAACCCTTTTTCAATTTGTGTTGAAACTTTAAACTTGAAAGAATGAATGTGAGTTGAATTTGTTTACAATAAGAATCAAGGGAATTAGAAAATATGAATTTAGTTGCATCAAGTTTGAATATCAGACAGATTTCCTGCCATCTTGCCTGGGGTAGAAGGGCACTGCTCAGGTAATATTTAATTCATCGTTATCAGCCATTCAGGAAAAAATCTGAAAGCTCTTCAGTCAAACCTCTGTTAACGCAGTGTTAAGAGAGATTTAACGGAAGAGTTTCCATATTTTTTATTAGTGATTATTCGCTTATTTACTTGTATTTTTAGTACTAATATATATATATATATATATATATATATATATATATATATATATATATATATATATATATATATATATATATATATATATATTGAGAAGTAGCGATAAAAGAATGAAAATGTCTATTTAGTTGCTTTTTCTATTTTTTTTCAAGTTTATAGGAAACGAAATATTTTTTTCGAAAGTTTGACCTGGCAAAGCTTCCCTGTTAAGAGAAAGTGAAAATCGCGTTGACTACGAAGCTTCAGAGACTCATCTTCGATCTCTCCTGTTGATGATGTCATTTTCGGGGCGTTCTTTGATGGTGGAAAGAGATGTTATCTTTATATCCTATTTAGTAGAGTAGGAAAATACCGTTATGTTATCGCCATATCGGAAGGTGAGTTTTATTAACAGATAAATGTGGGGTCTGAAGAGGGTTCTAGTTCTCATGTAAGAAGGAAAGATCAACACCTTTCCTCTCCCTTAGAGAAGCTTTCTTTTTAAATGAAAGGGGAAGGGAACCAGTGACTTGGTGGTGTGCCCTCTTGGTTGGAGCATGGGGTAGGAATGTTTGGAGCATAGGATACAAAAGTTTGGAACATAAAGTAGGAAAGTATGGAGCATTGGGTGGGGAAGTTTGGAACGTAGGCTAGGAAAGTTTGGAGCATAGGGTACAAAAGTTTGGAGCATAAGTAGGAAAGTTTGGAGTATAGGGTACAAAAGTTTGGAGCATAAGTAGGAAAGTTTGGAACATACGGTAAGAAAGTTTTGGAGCATTGGGTAGGAAATGATGGAACATAAGGTAGGAAAATTGATGACGAAGGGAAATTAAGGATTTGGGGTGTGGGGGCTGTAAAGTGTCGTCACCCTGCAATATAGCATTGTGGGAGTGAAAACGGCCTTCGTAATGTATACATGGTGTGACGTCACCTCCCTGTGCAATGCCAATGATCTCATTGAACATTAATTTTGGAATTTGGTGATTTTTTTTTTTCAAATGGGAGGCTGTAGTTATCCTTATACCTTTTTGTAATTGTTGAAACTCCCTTTTGTAGCTAATATTGAATACAAGATAGTAATTAAGGCGTCAGGAATTTTATAATATCCAGATTTTTTGGTTGTATGTGGTTGGTATTTACACATGTAATTGCATTAAAATAACTTTTATTCGTATTAATGTTTAAGCAAAATTGTGAGTCAGAAATTGCTTTTATAGTTGACATTTTTTTCACATAGAATAGTAAACTGTTACATGAATGCAACGAGTAGTGGGATGGCCTCAGGTGAACGCCGCACATGTGTTACAGTGATGTGCCGACTGGGCGGATCGCACGCGCGTCCCTTGTGTTACCTGGCGCATATGTTTGTGAGTGTGTTTGAGGAAACTGTAGCGGTGAGGCCGCCAGTGAATGTATATGCGTGTGTGCGTTTCTGCGGTTAGTTCGTAAGGGGGTTTTGGGGGAGGAGATTGGAGGTTTTGTGGAAGTGGCTGGGGGAGGGGTTGCCGTTGCTGGATGGAGGACCATCGGTAGGGGTTGCTGTGGGGAGGGGATGGGGAAGGAAGCCGGTCCCACCACGTCACACTCGGTCCTCCTCAGATGGACATTGCTCTTGTGGTGAACCGGTGGTGCTGCTCTCCGATTCTCTGCTTCGCTTCACTCGCGCCCTTGTTTATTGCCGCCCATTTTTGACCTGTGTCCAGTTCACGCCCGCTCATGCGGCCACATTCTCCCCTCATGATGGGTGGCAGCGTGGCGGTGACGACCAAGAAGGCGGGAAGGTCCTTTTAGGATCTCTTGTCCTTCGAATCGACAGATTCTTTATCCTGACGACCCCTGGCGCTGCATACCCGGCATCACCCTTCTGCAACGATGTCTCTTGGACCTGAAGGAGAAAACCACCTGACGGCGATGAAGTACAAAGCTTGAACTGCTCTTCCATATCTTTTCCACGACCTCCTCCTCCTCTTCCTCATCATCATCATCATCATCACTATCATGAACTTATGAACATTTAATTTCCCCTGACGAACTCGGCAACTCGCAATGGATTACGATACTCGGTAACTGTATTGGATTTTATATAATAGTTTTCTTACGGAAAAATAGAAGAAATAGATTTTCTACTACTGCTACTACTACAGCTGCCTTTTGAAACGAAAATAAAAAAGGATTTGCTGAACGACGAACTCTGCGACCGGAACTGGATCAAGGCATTTGAAAACGAATCTAAAGAAAAAAAGAATATAAGAATATATCAATAGTTTGAGTGAAAGAATCCAATAGTGTGATTGAATTTTTTATCGTTCGTAGTATGTGATCATTCATATAACCATTACATTTCTACGCAGCCATTTTTAAGTCACGATCATTGTGTGTATATGTATGTGATTTTGTATGTTTCATGCATAGTGAAGATCAGGATTATGTAAATGTATATTCGAGTGGTGGACACAAAGGTGCTTTGGTTTTTGCAAATGCACTTATGCTCTGAAACACTCGGCCATATGTTTACTTTTGCCTCTGTCTACGCTTAAAGCCGTCCAGGAATAATCAGAACGGTAAGTTTATTACTTTTGGAGTTTATAATTACGACTTTGAACATAAAAATATGATTTCCCTTCGTGTGCGTTTGTTTCTTTCGGGATAGTTTTTGTTTTAAGTTTTTGTAAGGTTCGACTAAACGTGTTGATATGTAAATTTTGGTTCGGTTGGAATAA
>NC_090761.1:44717985-44762985 GCF_036898095.1 Palaemon carinicauda
AGAGAGAGAGAGAGAGAGAGAGAGAGAGAGAGAGAGAGAGAGAGAGAGAGATAACCTGGGCTGTTTTAGTTTTGCTGACATCTTAACCGGGCTGCGAGCACTCCTTGTAATCCACTGCGACACACGTTTCTATCCATTAGTGTCTTCTTGGGTATTTCGACGATTTGTCTAAATTATGAGCGTCGATAACAGCTCTCTCAAAACACTAAAATTTGTGGGTCTGTTTTTTCTTCCTCTTTTAAACTTTCGTAAATATCTTAAAGATGGGGACATTTTTGTACGTAAGTGTTCCATTACTCGATTGAGAGAGAGAGAGAGAGAGAGAGAGAGAGAGAGAGAGAGAGAGAGAGAGAGAGAGAGAGAGAGAGAGAGAGAGAGAGGGGATTTTGGGTAATTTACTACCTATTTGCGTTATCATTGGTCTCACAGTTATGGAATGATCATTATTCCCTATTTGTAGTTACCGGCAGATTTCGAAAATTATTTTCCCTTTTAATTTTTACGTAATATATGCAAATTTATTGATGCTAAAAGCAAAATTTGTAGTTATTTTCGATTTTAATTTTGCTTAGTAAATGCAAATTTTATTGATGCTAATTGTACGTATGGATTTTTTAAAGATTATTATCAGACCAGCTGGTATATTTTAGGTTTCAAGACATCAAACAATTGGATTACATGTATAGCAATCCTTATTTTTTATGAATGGAAAATATTCGCTTATTAGTATATATTTTGTTAATCAGTTTTCAAATTTTTCAAAATGGAAACCTTATTCAAGAAGGAGGAGAAAGGAGGAAGTGTAAATGTTTGTTGCCTTTTTATATGTATTCGGAATCACTCGTGTATGCAAGGTATTTTAAATGGCTGAACAACGGTTTAATACACTGTAGTTGCAGTCAATTTTCCCCATTGTCACCATAGTTGCAAGTACCTCGTAATGACATATAATTTAACCACTCTCGGCAGTCGGTTAAGTCATCGCTATATATAGAACATCTCTCTCTCTCTCTCTCTCTCTCTCTCTCTCTCTCTCTCTCTCTCTCTCTCTCTCTCTCTCTCTCTCTCTCAAGTAATTTGATTTTCAATATTTAGCAACTTCACCAGTCATAAGAGGTTTTCCAGTTTCCTGTAATTTTATATATTTTTTTCCACCATTTATCACCAGTCGAATACAGTAATGATTGTTTCCTGCCATTATCACACTTCATGAGTCACCATTCCTTGTTATAGTGGAGTTCCCGTTGGCCGTTGCTTCACCTTTCTCGTCTGTTGTGTTCGAAATTCTCCATATTGCACCCAATCTCTAATATGGAAGCGTTTCGTCTACATTAGATTAAATTGGAGTCATTATATTTAGATTTAATTTTATTGTATATTTTATTTTTTATATTTAGGTGCTGGCCGTCATTTTACCTTTTAGTTGTTAGTGTCCATTTTGCTTTTTAGGTGTTCGTCGCCATTTTGCTTTTTAGGAATTAGTCGCCATTTTACTTTTTAGGTGTTAGTCGCTAATTTGCTTTTTATGTGTTAAATGGTATAGAGTTATTTATTCATGATAGCCATTTTGCTTTATAGGCGATAATCGCCATTTTTTTATGTGTTAAGTGGTATTCAATTATTTCTCTCCTGATCGCCATTTTGCTTTTTAGGTGTTAGTCATTATTTTGCTTTTTAAGTGTTAGTCCCCATTTTGCTATTTGTGTTAAGTGGTATTAAATAAGTTTATTTTTACCTAATCGCAACGGCACGTGATTCAATAAATGCATGTAATGTAAAAAGCTACAACTAGAGTAAAAAGCTAAAAAAGCTTCCTACTTTTTATGAGAGGTTGGTTGTCAGACAGCGCGGCGACGGCTGCACGGTACCTCCTGAAATCCATCAAAGAGACCGTTGTCGAACGAGAGACATTTCAAGAAGGCGAGAAAAAACTGAAATTGATGTGTCATGGGCCATCCTTTGTTGTTAAATAGACCTTTGTTCTTATAGGGATAATGAGAACAATTCTGCTTCGTCTCAAGACTCGAATTTGCAATTGCCTTCTGGTTAGGGTTCAGTTCGCCGCAATTCCGAAAGTTTTTGCAACCTCTTGTCACCGATGAATGCATATCAGGTGCAATGATGTATCTCTCTCTCTCTCTCTCTCTCTCTCTCTCTCTCTCTCTCTCTCTCTCTCTCTCTCCACATTTTGTGAGATTCCGTATTGGAACTCTGACGTCAGATAGAAGTTCTCCAAGGAGAGCCTTTTGCGCTCTTCAACCAGTTCACCTTCAACAAGATCAAATGTTAATAAAATTTATCTGTTCTTGTATCGTGTTCATCTGGTGTCATTGGAGATTAGGATATTTTTGCTGAAAAGTATAAAAAAAAATCGCATTTCAATTGTCGTGTTACATGTTCTGAACCTTCAAAATGTATCACCAGCTTTGTATCCGCATTTTCTTCCACGTGAATATCTGTTCTGGTGACTTTCGGCTCAGCACCACCCCCCCCCCCTTCCACGCCCACAGTCTCCCTCCTAACAATTACGGGGTCCTCACAAACGCCCTTACCTACACGTTATGGCCTCGGGCGTGCCTTGCCGTGGCTGGAGCCGACAGGGACGGTAGTACTAGTAAAGAAGGCAAGCGTGATAGCAACACTGCGGGTTTCAACCTCTGGGTCTATGCTTTGCAACAACCTTCCTGTTTACCTGCCGGTGCTTTGGGAGTTGCAGTGCTGATGGCGGGTTTATGCTTTCAAGTATTTCGAGTCAACGATGGCGTCTTTATGCTTTCAAGAATTTCTAGTCCTTAAATGTATTAGATTCTCTGTAGCTTTAGTTTTCTCTTCAATGTCGACCTTTTTGTGTGCAGTTGTTTTTTTCGTAGATAATATCAGCTGATTTAGCATTTATATATATTTCTATTCAAATGAGAACCGTTCTTGGGTAACCATCTTGAAATCTCATGATTGGAAGCGGTATAATGTACTTGATATAATGAGTAATATCCTTCTGAAGAACATTATTTTACATTGACTCGACATTATGATAAAGTTGCAGATGATTTTATATCTGGATAAGGACGTCATATAATGATGATAATGTCAGGAAGAGTGATATTGCAATATAGAAGACCTGGTGATGAAAATGTCAGTGAGAAGCTAAGATTGCTTATAAAGTAGATGATCAAACTTGCTGCCCTGGGGAGAGAGGGATGGAGAATATATATGAAATCGTATTTAATACCATGTGAGTGTAAGGGATTCACGCCCTCTGCTTGAGTGCAACAACCTTCTCCTTATATGGGTAACTCCATCACTTTCATTCGGGAAGAAGCATTCAGTTTTCCGTCTTTATTTTTTTAGTTTATACATGAAATATCTGTTTTAATGTTGTTACTGTTCTTGAAATATTTTATTTTGATTGTTCATTATTCCTCAGATCGTTTACTTATTTCCTTTCCTCACTGGGCTATTTTTCCCTGTTAGAGCCCTTGGGCCTATGGCATCTTGCTTTTCCTACTAGAGTTGTAGCTTAGCTAATAATAATGATAACAATGATAATGATAATAATAAGAAGACCTTATATAATAAAAGACTTATACACTGTATGTATGTTGGAATATAGATTTCGACATAGTTCAAACAGTGTGCCACGTCTGAGAAGAACTGCAGTGGCAAAATATAATGTCAGGAAAGGGTAGTTGATTTTCTTGCGAGTTTTTGTATCATAAATGTTATTTTCCCGCTGGTAACGGTCTGAACGTGTTGTGTATTTAGAATATCAAATGTTCCATTTGCATTTTGTGAGAAACTTGTTTACTCACTACTTTGTTTCTAATAAAAAAATCTCTCTCTCTCTCTCTCTCTCTCTCTCTCTCTCTCTCTCTCTCTCTCTCTCTCTCTCTCTCTCTCTCTCTCTCTGTGTAGATCTTCATTTTTAATGACCATTAGTCTTACTTTTATCTGGTTTCTTTAATACTTGGGAAACTGAATCGTGGAAAGTGAACTACTTGAAAAAAAGATAATCACATTGGTCCATGGTTATGGCAAAGAGCCGCGTAATATTTGTATGAATAATTGGAAAAGTATTCACGGTGATTCAATATTTTTGCTATAGTGTATGAATATTTCAAACAGTAGCTCTTTATTGTTATGAACTAGAGGATGAAAAATAGATATTTATCGTTAGAAGACATGTAATGATTGAAAAATTCTGGCTGAGATTTTAAGATTACCTTTGTTTTTGAAAATGTGCATTTTAATTGTTTCTTGTTTATGATTGGCTAACGGTTTCCTCTAAGAACTGTTTCATGTTAAAGGTTTATTTATATTTGCTATGGCGTAATTTTAAAATTTGAAATTCACAATTTTTAAAGATGTCATAACTTTCAATGTTATTTTATGAACTCCATGATACAAAGACTTAAAAATATTACTCTTAACTATTCGTAAGTCACAGGGTTCCAATAAACATGGCCTGGGGATCATTTCAGAAAAAAATGGTCAAAAACGGAATTATGATTTGACTCTATTGAAGAGACGTCCTTATGATACGTTCATGTCAGTACTATTGAATTTGAAAATGGGGTTGTCTCTTGATAGCAGTGTTCTGAAAGACTTGCGGTCATGCCTTCCCCATGTAGATAGGCTCTGACGAAGATTTTAGATAAGACTGATATAAAACGAACCAGTGAGTCAGCTAGTTTTAAACGGCTATTGCTTCCCGTTTTAGAGAAAAATTGTTTATATTCGTGTATCGAATATTATTATAATAAGCTCAATATAGTTTTAGTAACTCCTGATTACTTATCGTTTGAAAGCTGGAAGATATTAATCGTGAATGTCTTAACACTAGAACTGTTTCATGTAACATAACTGTCGCAACCTATCGTGGTTGATTTCCATTATTCGCTTTATATTTTTCGTGTTCCTTTGACCTGTGCATAGAGTCTATCCATCATATTATTATTATTATTATTATTATTATTATTATTCATGTGGCTTTTTATACTTTTAAGCAAGACATTTCATCCTCTAGATGTTTCTATTTCTTGAAAATATATTAAAGATTTTTTTCTTTTCGAAGAATTGCCCTAGTACAATAACGAGTCGTATAATGGTGGGACGTAGATATTCACAAGTACCTAACCGCAGACCAAAGATCAAATGACAGTATTTTGCAATATTTTATGATTGTGTATCTAATACTTTGGTATGAGGAAGTTCTTGAATTGGGAACGTCCCCTTGGTAGATTATGGGGAATGGCTTGGGGAAATTTTATGTTGGCTCCCAATTCCCTTTTTCCGCTCTTTGTTTATTCTTTTTTTTTTTTTCTATGCAAATCTAAGTATTTTTCCCGTTCAAATTGTAGAAATGCATAAAATTGATAAATTCGGGGGTGAACGTAGTTCGTTTGGGAGAGGTGTAGACTTTCTTATTATTTATTAAATCGATTTTCTTTACGGGGAGGTTGTTGTTTAGTTTGGTCTGAAATACGATAATATGAAGCCAGTTTTATGATATACGAAATATTATAATTTAGTGTTACCTTGCCAGAAGTGAATACAGTTGGGAGTCGAGGGGGGGTCGCTAGGTAAGGATATGGCTCTTAGTTTAGGTTAGTTGGAGAACCTCAAGTTAGGTGTTCTTATGTTTGTTTCCCTTTTAAAATGGAATTTTTAGTCATAACTTTTGAAATTTTACACTCGTTCTGTCCCAACAAACTACAAAGGCTCCGAAATTTTTAAAGAAATTTTTTCGCTTATGCTCGTGAATCGTACTCGGAAAGGCATGCGATTATCAGTAGGTAATAAAAACTGATAGACGATGTCGGTGCATTAGTATTATCTTTGCATTGTTTTTAATTGACTTTTCCGTCGGGACTTCGTTTGGTTGCGTCTCATTAGGGCATAGTTTGAAACCCGTTTATGAATAAGAACTTGCTTTTACCTTAAACTGAGATGGTGTCTTCCTTTTTAGTTTATAAAGTAATTTATTAACAAGGTTATTGGTATGTTCTGAATGACTTGGCTGCCTTGTTTTAATAAAGGTTTAGTGTATTTTTACTTTTTAAAGCATATGTAGATTTTCTTTTCGTTATTTTTTACATTTTATAGAATATTTAGAATTACGTGGATTCATATTATGTTAACCTTTGATTCTTTCAAATGTACTGTAGTATACATGTTATTTGAAGGCTGATGTCTGAGAGGTGTGTTGAGTATGTGCTCTGCAGAATATGTAGCCATTTTTTATTATATAGTTCTATTGTCAAAGAAAATTAATTTGGTATGTGAGTGTATGGTATGTCCCATATATTTATAGAGTATCTTGTTAAATTGATATACTGTTTATAATTGATTTAGTTAAAAAGATACGCTCACCATCATCATATCTTATCGCGCTAACATAGTATCCATATCATAGCTGGTTGATTACATTTGTAGAAGTCCAAATCTGTACAGATTAGCCCCTGTTCACAGCCACGAAGTATGTGGCCTTCTGGATGGGATGCCCACATGGGCACTCAGCAGAGGGGGCAAGACCCCACTTTTGGAGGTTGTCTCCAGTCCTTCCAACTCTAGCTCTTGCTCGATTAAGAGTAACCCTCTATTTCTTTCTTTTATCATCGAATCTCCTTGGGATATGTAATATGATATTTTATGACCGCCTATCTTTATTTTAAGTAAATTTAGGAACAAGTGTTATTTTATGCACCCAATTGAAAGAAAACTGAATAGCCTTCATTGCCTGATGAATTTATGAGCATGATACCACGGTTGTAGCCTAGCTTGTAATAATAATAATAATGATTATAATGACAATGATAACAAGAATAATTATAATAATGATAATAGTAATAACAACAACAACAATAATAATAATAATAATAAAAATAATAATAATAATAATAGTAATGGTAATAATTAATAATAATAATAATAATAATAATAATAATAATAATAATAATAATAATGATAATAATGATAATATGAAACATTCATACATTTTCCCCTGAGAAATCGGAGATGACTCTTCTGTTTGGCGGGTGAGAATGACCACAGTCGTTACGACTTATTTATATCGTAAAACCAGAAAATTTTAACGCGTCTGTCATTGCTATTGGCTACCGCAACTTGTGAGCAATATGACTCTTCCTGTCTGGTCGAAATTCGAGATTTAGGAAGCCTTTTATTTTTGACGTTTCTGTTCTCGGAGAGGTGATTGCAGCATCTGGGGTTGATCACGTTTCATTCACATGCTTCTCTAATCGACTGACCAAAAAGACAGGTCTCTCTCTCTCTCTCTCTCTCTCTCTCTCTCTCTCTCTCTCTCTCTCTCTCTCTCTCTCTTTAGTATCTATGATTATAAGTAAATCTTCATTTGATTGTTTTGTAATGATTCTGCAGTGTTTAGTACGTACTTTGATAGTTGAATGTTGAGGAAACTGATAAATTAGAATGTTAGAATTTGTATATAGTTTTTCTTTATCAAAAGTTTTTACATGGAATTTAAGCCTAGTCTAAACTTAAGTAATTCTTCTTCCAGCTGAAGTGTTTTCATTATAAATCATAAATCTTTGTATAGAAAAACTTAAACTTAGTTTAGACTGTGATATCGTATATTAGACTAAACATCAATATTGTAATCATAACACGTAAGATTCATAGTTTTTAACGGCATTGGCATCGAATCGAGTTTACATCAATGTTTGTAAACTTTCAAAAGTTACAACTTGGATGTTTATAGGCAACCAGCTAAGCATTCAGTAGCGTCAGAAAGGAGACCTACTTCACCTTTAAAACGTTTCATATGTTATGATGAATGAACACCTTTGGCTCACTGAATGAGGAGGAGTAATAATAAAAAGAGTACTACCAGCATAATTCTACGCGATTTCGCATGAAGGGCCTGGGGGGGGGGGGGGTGTTATTGCTGGGGGAGGCGTAATGCCGGGAAGCCATTCTGCTTTAATTGGAGTTTATCAAGGACGTATTTCCATGCCCGCATGAGTAATAGCAGTTATGGGTGTCCAGTGTCAGAGAGCATATTTAGACTTTCTGTTCAGTTTTGCGATTCATTTCCTTATTTCCCTCGGCTGGCTCTCTCTCTCTCTCTCTCTCTCTCTCTCTCTCTCTCTCTCTCTCTCTCTCCTCTCTCTCTCTCTCTCTCTCTGGTTTGTGAATACTTTGATTAAATGAGCAAAACTCCCTTGTTTTGTTATTATTATTATTATTATTGTTACAATTATTATTTTTAATGTTACAATAATAACAATAATAATTTATTATTATTATTATTATTAAATTGATAAATTCACACATAGTATGATTACAATTTTCCTACATTTGATATTTTAGGTAACAAAGAACAGAACGATGAGCGTAATAGTAGAAGCAATATGTGAAATTGGTTTATGTGGCAAGGTTAACAAGATAAATCCGGTTGTGTTCTTTGCTGTAGTTTACAGGACACTGCGGAGATAAGATCGCAGCATGTTGTAGATCAGAAATCTTTAAAGTGGGATATCAATTGAATTTGAAGTGGGTTTTTTTTCCGGCCACTTTTATACACACATTTATATATATATATATTATATATATATATATATATATATATATATATATATATTATATATATATGCATATATATATATATATATTATATATATATATATATATATATGTATATATATTATATATATATCTATATATATATATATCTATATATATATATGTGTGTGTGTGCGCGCGTGCGTGCGTGCGCTCTCATACCTTTAGTTCCCTCCTATATGTGGATGGCAAGAGTAAATTAAAGCAATTATATCAGAACCTACCTTGTGATTGGAACAAGATGGTAGGTAGTTAGAATCGCACCTTTATCAAATTAATTTAAATGGCATGACATGGCATCTTGTTGAATATGTGAACTGGTTGATCAATGAGGTTAGAGTTGCACTTCTAAAGACCAGTGTGTGAACGACGAGGCACGAGAAATCTCGAGTATATTGTGGTACAGAGTAGGACGGTAGTAAAGTCGCTAGTTGTTGAGTAAGTCATGTTGATAGGCACGTGAACGTAGAAATGTACACATTTCATTGGTGTGGTTACATTTGCTCTATTGGTGGGAGACATTTTTAATTCATGAAATTCGTTTCCTGTTTAATGGTGTTTTTCCATAAACTATCATTGTATGTTTGTTTTATTTTTCTCTATCAAAATAAGAAATGTACATATTAGAATAGTCAGTTTGAGCATATCTGTTGAGAGAGAGAGAGAGAGAGAGAGAGAGAGAGAGAGAGAGAGAGAGAGTGTGTGTATATATTTTACCAGCAAGCCATAAAGAAGTCAATGACCGTTTCTTTTGTGTTGTCATGAAAGTGTTATTCATTCTGTCCATCAATATGTTTGTGTAGTGTTTTGAGGCTGCACGGACTTTTTTCCCTATATATTTTCTCTCCCACACAATATACCTCTCCCTCACTCGAACGAAATTGATGTGGAGGCAGGCGATGATGATTGCTGTTCAGCAGTCGTGAAAATTTATTACCCTAAAAAGCGTGAATCATCGCCGATATGTATGTGTGCGGAAAATGTGTTTCTTTCCATAATTTTTATTCCCCGAATGTCCTTTTCTCCCTTCTTTTAAATTGTACTTTTTAAGGTGTGATTTTTAAAAACTACAATTTTCATATGAATTTAAACTTGGCACGCTCTTTTGATAATTTTAAGTAAATTTTGTGTATGAATGCATACTGACTTTTTCTTTCTTTCTTTATTACAGGTATGTGGGTGTTTTTTGATGAATCATCTCGTATATATTGTGGAATGGTGAGTATAGTCTATTCTTCACCGATTTTTCAGTAGCCAGTCAATGACAAATGGGGCATTGTTGTAAGTGAGATTTCACGCTGTTTGATTTTCGAACGTTTGGAACCAATGGTGGGAAGAGGAAAGAATCATATTGTGTAATTTTCGATAATTTTATTCATAGTGAAAAGAGGATTTTCCTTTTTATTTTGCTACTATTCCATTCGTTCGTTTCAGTAGTTCGATTTTTTTTTTTCATTTGCGTTACGACGGTTTTTTGGAGTGTTTTTTTTCCTTACATATTTAACATAAAGAAAAATGAATTGAATTATGTTTAGTAAAAGAAAAAAAAAAACTAGATTCCTTAAGAAATTAAATCTTATTTTGACTACTGTACGCGACCCGTAAAAATGAAGGCTAAATATTTAGATAGATGTTCACACCCACATTAGACCCTTCCCAGTTTCTCCTCCTTTCTTAAGTACAACCTCTCCCACCAGGGTATGGCTACTCTCCTTTTCCCTACCCGAGGGACGGGGAGAGCCAGGTAGTTATACATGGTAATGCCGCCGAGTGTGACCGGAAATAAATAAGTATATTTTATTATTATTATTATTATTATTATATATATATATATATATATATATATATATATATATATATATATATATATTCATGAACATTGAAGATTGTGAAAATGCCTGATATTATTATTATTATTATTATTACTATCCAAGCTACAACCCTAGTTGGAAAAGCAAGATGCTATAAGCCCAGGGGCTCCAACAGGGAAAAATAGCCCAGTGAGGAAAGGAAATAAGGAAATAAATAAATGAAGAGAACAAATTAACAATAAATCATTCTAAAAACAGTAACAACGTCAAAACAGACATGTCATACATAAACTATTAACAGCAACAAAAACAAATATGTCATAAATAAATTATAAAAAGACTCATGTCCGCCTGGTCAACAAAAAAGCATTTGCTCCAACTTTGAACTTTTGAAGTTCTACTGATTCAACCACCCGATTAGGAAGATCATTCCACAACTTGGTAACAGCTGGAATAAAACTTCTAGAGTACTGCGTAGTATTGAGTCTCGTGATGGAGAAGGCCTGGCTATTAGAATTAACAGCCTGCCTAGTATTACGAACAGGATAGAATTGTCCAGGGAGATCTGAATGTAAAGGATGGTCAGAGTTATGAAAGATCTTATGCAACATGCATAATGAACTAATTGAACGACGGTGCCAGAGATTAATATCTAGATCAGGAATAAGAAATTTAATAGACCGTAAGTTTCTGTCCAACAAATTAAGATGAGAATCAGCAGCTGAAGACCAAACAGGAGAACAATACTCAAAACAAGGTAGAATGAAAGAATTAAAACACTTCTTCAGAATAGATTGATCACCGAAAATCTTGAAAGACTTTCTCAATAAGCCTATTTTTTGTGCAATTGAAGAAGACACAGACCTTATATGTTTCTCAAAAGTAAATTTACTGTCGAGAATCACACCTAAAATTTTGAAAGAGTCATACATATTTATAGAAACATTATCAATACTGAGATCCGGATGTTGTAATGAAGCATAGGAATTGTCCTTCTACTTCGAGCATCGTATTGTTAATTTATTTCTAGCCTTAGAAATACAATGACCAATATTGTGATGTGGCATTCACTTTAGAGCTGTGATTTGTGCTCCGTCACCATGCAGTTGCATCAGCTTTTGTTTGAAAATCCTATTTTCCTGGAAGCGAAGGATACTTCATGATTTCCATCCATGACATTTCCTTTTGGTGGTGTGTGTGTGACTTTGTGAATTTAAAGTACAGCCTTGTAGTTGCACGTCATATGATAAACGAGTATTATGGGTTTTAAATCATTTGGTAATACGAGGTCTTGGATGTCTCAGACATGCTTGACAAATGAGCTGAAGCTACTTATAGTTTTTTATCCAAAAAGAAAAAAAAGAAAAAAAAAACCGATGCATTGATCCAAAAAGTGCTCCATCTGGCAAAAGACTGCATAGTTAATTCGCATCTGCTGTTTTCCATGACTTTCATTCTATTGAAGTGTATCTTTACAAGATTTTTTCTGTTTCTATTTTCCATATCTGGAATTAAACTTTACACTTGTGTTATTATTATAAGATGGTGGTATTTTTCATTTTGTTACTCTAATTCTTGCATTGGAAACTTATTTCAGTTTAAGTCAAAGTAGACTGTTATTAACATTATTTTTTACGAGTCTGAATATATGTATATATATATATATATATATATATATATATATATATATATATATATAAATATATATATATATATATATATATATATATATATATATATATATATATATATATATATATATATATATATTTATATGTGTGTGTGTGTGTGTTTGCTTGTGTATGTATTTGGCTAAGTATTTTCGTATTTTATTGTTCATGATAATCTTTGTGCGAGCATGATTGACATTTCTCCACATAGTATAACAGTGGCACCAAGCTTCGTTTACTGATAGAGTACTAGCTTAAGAATTGAGGGTATTTGCACACTGTAAAATTTAGTTTTTGGATCCTGTCATCAGACGATGCGCTTTTCAAATTCATATCAAATTTATAGATTGAAATTGTTGAGATGAACAAGTGGATAGCTACTATTAGTTAAGTATAGAGAGGATGTCCAAGAGGGAAAAATTACATTGTTTGTGATGTTTAATTTATACTTATTTTATATATCAAGCGTGTGATCCAAAATATGCATATTTTTAACACCACCAACGGGGAGCCGGCATACCGTGTTTGTTATTTATTCTAAAACTTCGCCCTATTGAAGGTTTATACAGCTGCAGTGTTTTATTTAGTTAAAGATTTGAGATCGGTCATGCTGATTGATTCCCCCTTCAAGTTCCCAGATAATAGAGACGCTCCTTTGATCACCTGCTTTTTTTTCTCGCCCTTCCTTTTCCCCCTTTTGTTTTCTCCTCCTCCTCCTCCTCCTCCTCCTCCTCCTCCTCCTCCCATCCATAATCTCTCCGATATTCTTTTGTTTTCAGGTGGATTTATCCCTCCCCCATCATTTCCTCCCTCATGCCCTTCTCCCTTTTCGGGACCTAGTTATACATTCGTCTTTGCCTTGTTATTAGCACACCCTGTATTACAAATGAGCTGGAGTGGGGACGGGAAAGGTCTGTGTAGAAACACCTCATTAAAGAGAAGCGTTATTTGTTCTGTTTGTTTGGAGATTTTTTTTCTTTTTTATACCATAGTAGTGTACGCGACCCGTCAAAAAGTTAAAAAAAAAAAGGGGGGGTGGAGGTCCTTAATATATTTACATTGATACGCAAGCAGAGATTCAACCTTTCCCACCGCATCCCGCTTTTCTAATAACTACCCGCTGGTTCGGCAATTTATGGGAGATTGTAGTTTCTGAGTGTTCGGGGGGTGTCCCCGTTCACCCGGGTATGGCTACTCCCTCTACCCCTACCCTAACCTGACAGGAAAGGAATATATTTATTTATTTAGCCAGACACTTGATCTTTATTATATAATGGATGATTACATAAAGTATGTACTGCCGTGCTTAAACAGGTCATGATGATATAAATAAGCAAAATATCCCTCTATTAATGTTTACTTTTCAGTTCTTCTTGATATTCGTTGTAATAAAAGGTCGTAGAGATAGGTTAAAGTTTAATTATTTTTGTAAAAAAGAAAGAAAAAGTCTCTACATGGTATATTTTCTCTGGTTCATCCGCTGTGATTATATATTTACGGAAATAAACTTGACTCACGACACCTCTTGTTACCTGGAAGTGTGTTAGCAGTAACCTCTGCCAAAGGTCACTGTATAAAGAACCACACTTAACATCTACTTAACGGCCCATACTTTAAAATTCGCTTTGGCGGCAGCTACTTTTTATGGTAAACTTAAGTTTTTTTTGTATGAATCATGCATGAGTAAATAAAATCTTTCTAATTTCAACACAGGTGAAAAGACAGTAAAAGTTGAAAGTTCACATTCACTATTTATGTAAATATTTCTCCATAGGTTGTCTACTTTATGGATGCGAAAGATAAACATGGTCTTTAGTGGGAATATTTTAGAGGGTGATACGTGATAAATTATAAAAAAAAGTATTTTACAATAGCTATTTAGTTTTGATGAATCTGTTTAGTTGGTTCCAAATATTGTTTATAGAGACCTGATTTGAAATAATTATAGAAAATATAAAATATTCTAAGTTAACAAAAATAGTAGGGAATAAAATATACCGTTTCGGAACGGAAGAAAGTTATGTTTATAAAAAATCTGTGGTACATGTTCATTCGTCTTTGTATTTTTTTATTCTTGCAAGGCAGTTTTGCTACCTGAAGAAATCTGCTTCACCAACCACGTTCTGTAGGTGTAGATCCCTTTAGCGAAGTTGTAGCCTCTACCTTACAATTACTCTCTCTCTCTCTCTCTCTCTCTCTCTCTCTCTCTCTCTCTCTCTCTCTCTCTCTTACCTGTTCCTCTCACTGGGATAACCGGTTTCAAGTTTGATGCAATTTGCCAAGGGATGCAACAGTTTGTATTTTACTGACTTGTATCTTGGTTGAACAGGGAAGGTCCTGTGAAAGTGAAAGTCGGTGCTAGTTGTGCTTAAGTGCTAGTATACTTTTGATGATTTTATCTTTTTACGTCTACTATTTTCAAATTATTTTATGACTGCTATTCATTGATTATTAAAATGAATATCATGCGTGATAAATATATCTTATGAATTGCAACCAATATGTACTGTATTTAACCTCTTATCGTACCTTATTTCAATACTTTATGAAGTAGAGGCCCTAGCTACACTGGTTTTTTAACCTTCAGCTATACTTAACCTCCGTTCTCACATCTTTACTCCATAATGCTGTTCCACCTCTAAAGATTTACTTCATACTGCTACTAGGAGGTTTTTCAGAGGCGTGCTGAATGGCCTCCCAGTCCCCAGTGCTGGGCCTTAGGGCTAAAATTCAGAAGACCTTATCTAAGTTGGAAAAAAGTCGAGAAAGTTTTTTTTGTGTTAAAGAAATGTAAATATTGATTTGTAGAAAATAAATGTATCCAGAACCTCAGAATGAGCAACTTAGATTTTTTATGGTCCATGGGACCATATGGATGATGTAGATGTCAGTGTCTGCATTGATCTCCCCTCCTCCAGTCTCCCTTGACAATGCATGGAAGCTAATGGGCCTTCTCTCTGCTTTGGTCATTAAATAAACAAGAGCTCTTGCATTGGAAAGCAGATACACGCCTCTTTGAGTCCACATTTTTTGAATTGGCATCCGTGAGAGACCAGTTTTGCTGTCTATTGTCTTTCCCCTTTCTTTATATTCCTTGTATTTACTTTTGCTCTTAGTCTGGGTGACTGTTTGATCAAGAGGAAATCGATGGGCTAGAAATGTCAGTTGTCTTTTGAGCCGTTGCTTCAGGATTTGGTTCTTTTCGTTGGTGTTGTAGTTTTGATAGTATTTTTTCTGTTGAGTTTTACCTTTTCGCCATATCATTTTGAATTCTTAACACATTCACAACATTTCTGTCTATATAACAGACGCTTGTTGGTTACACGCAGCGTTCTATAATTGAACATCATTATGCATTGATATATTTTTCCCAACCCCTTTCAATGAGGAGCTCTCGAGGCATATCGCAGTTGCCTTTGCCCTGAGCCTTGCAATTGGTACGATGCTATTGTTAATTACCCGGCAGGCGGTGCTTGAGCCTCCCGGTGAGACTTGATGGATCTGAAGAGGCAGGGGTCGACCAGAGACATTGTTGACACCTCTACTCGTCGACTCATTCAGTTGGGAAATGTAGTGATGCAATCTCCGGGCCTCCCTCCTCCCCTTAAAGTGCATTGCACTCTAGGGATTGATATGGTCCATTCGGGTTATCATTATGCAAGAGTGCATATGACAAATTACATCACGGCTCTTGTGATGTACCGATTGATTCTACAAGGGCCGAGGAGGCAAGTGTGGAGCAAGGATACCCTCTTTCCCCCTTTCTTTTGGCGATTAAGTTCTTGGAGAGGGCCATAGTGCCGCTCGAAAGTGACGTTTATAACAAAGGCCTATGGGGAAATGGTGCTCTCGTGAACGAAGCATTTAGCCTTGTTTTAGATCCTCTTTTCCTCTTCATTATGCCTCTTATCGACCTCTCTGACTCTCTCTCTTTCTGTTTGCCCTCCCCTTCCTCTGTCCTTTCTGGCATCTCTTTAACCTCCCAGTCTCCCCTATTTTGGTGTAGATTACATCTGCCGTCTTTGACAGTGTGGGCACTCCTCCCCTAAACTATGGTTCTCATCCCCTTGTGTCCTCCCGCACAATCCATCTGTTGGACCGATTCGCAGCGAGATGTCTCAATTGTTCCTTTTGTATTCCTGGCATATTATGCCCTCCCTGTATTTTTCAGTATTTTGTATAAATAATTATGATTGCTTCCCTCCTACGATGATTGTAAACCATATGACAGTTGAATCTGACAGCGAACTTACTGCCATCTTGCCGTGTGGTCGTTCTACACCTGGCGACGTAATTATTTTTTATATGCATAATATGCTTCAAATTTTGACAGGTTACGGTTTCGCTCCTGGGAGGATAGTTTATGTTGGTGATAAAGAGCTGTCTATTAAGATGAATTTATTGTGAAGAACGTTGGACAGATCTGGGTAGTTTGTTGTCTTTATAACCTGCTTATTGGGGGGTGTTGGTTTGCGATTAATTGAATCTGCCAAATCTTAAAAAAAAAAAAAAAAAAAAAAAATTAGATCTACGTTTTATTTGGTACTGTGTAGATTGATTCTGTTTTATAGAATGTTAGATGAGCGGCCGTCGTTTGTTAAATATTATTAACACAATTACTGTGTATCATAATTTTTCAAATTTTATATTTCGAAATGCAAATTTTCTTTTTGCTCTTCTATCTGAAAATTATTTTACCTTTAAATGCAATAGCTTGTTTACATTAATGTAAGATTTGTTTGCCTGAAGATCTTTTGGCCTTTGAAGTGTTTGTCTCATGTCATTTGTAGCCCAAGGTTTGTGTAAGAGGCTTAGAGGAGGAGACTCGTGATTTTAATCCTTAGCTCTGTCCTGATGGTGGATCGAATCCTGCCGTCTGTTCGCGTCGGCCTACATTTCCTTATTCCACTTTTAAGAAGAGGGATTAATGTAATGCTATCGATTTGCATTTGCATATGTACTCCACATTACTTCATTTGCTGATATTACTACAAGTTTGTTTTAGAAGATTTCATGGTATTTGTACCATTCCTTACAGTGTTTTATATATCAAGGAATATGAATCGTTCTTATGTGAATTTACTTGATTAATTTTTAGATATCTATTTTTGCTTAGTAGTACATTTGAAGTTTTATGTACTTGTTTGAATATATTTATAAGTAAATTAATGTAACGGCCAAATGAGTATTCATATTTTGTAACGAATGAGCTGTTGACACCCTACTTCTCGTAACGTCATCGTCATTATGCATTTATGTAGCTCCTGCAAAATCGATTTGCATAGATATGTTTATTCATGAAATGAAAACATTAAAACTTGATAACAGTATCGATTAAACTTTTTACTGCCAACGGAATCGATTGAATTTTTTACTGCCTTAATTAAATTCATGAGGAAGTATGAGTTTATCTGTGGGAACATCAAGTTTTCGTTAACAGCATATCTGTTGTTATTATTATTATTATTATTATTATTATTATTATTATTATTATTATTATTATTATTATTATTATTAGTGTACGCGACCCGTCAAAATGACGGCTAAGTATTCAGATATGCGCACACGCTGCCACTCTCAGCAGGGTTTGACTACACTCCTCTTTCCCCTACCCGAAGACATGGGCGTAACGGGATATATTTATATGTGTGTATTTATATATATATATATATATATATATATATATATATATATGTGTGTGTGTGTGTGTGTGTGTGTGTCTAGACACTTGTTCTTTATTACGAATTCATACGGGAGATTATTATTATTATTATTATTATTATTATTATTATTATTATTATCATTATTATTATCATTATTGCAATATGAGTAGTAGAGATTGTCGCTTGTGTAGGAAGGAGTCACGTTGCCAGGTATGGATGTATTTTCATGCGCTGCATGTGTCTGGGTGGGTTGCGAGTGAGTCATACCTCCTAAAGTGCATAAATTACCTACAACCGGTATTTTCATGTCAAATCTTTGTCGTTGTTAGTAAACAGATAGTCTTGCAGATAAACTTTATTTTTGCTTTCCTTACGTTGTTATTCAAGTCACGCAAGGACATTTAAGAAATAGTCTGTTTGTTATTGTTTATTTTGAGGAAGAGCACGAGAACGATTTGTTCACAAACAACTCTGGCCGGAAGACTCAACATGTGTGTTACTATAATTATCTAGTTTCACTTAATCTCTGGGACATCTGTGCCAATAGCCAATATGACGTTGCCATTCGATACCATCACCATACCGTCATTTTTACTGGAAACTCGCTTCTAGAGGTCGTATCGATTTGATTGGATCGTGTTTAGACTGCAAAAAAACATGATAGTATTTTAACCTTTCTAATAGTGGGTTATATATATATATATATATATATATATATATATATATATATATATATATATATATATATATAAATATATATATATATTTATATATATATATATTTATATATATATATATATATATATATATATATATATATTTATATTTATATATATATATATATATATATATATATAAACAGTATATGTTTGTAAGAACGTCAATGATACGGCGTGACTAATTAAAAAGTTGCTATATATTCGCATTTTCTATTCAAGCTTTCGGAGGTCAACTACCTCCTCTTCAGGTAAATTATATCTATTTATCTATCTATATGTATATATATATAAATATATATATATATTTATATATATATGTATATATATGTGTATGTATATATATGTATGTATGTATGTACTTTGCAGAGGAAATAGTGACTGCCCTCTGGAAAAAATATCAGAAACCAGTTTTTATAGTAATTTGTGTATCATTGAAATAAAGATATTTTCTCTGGATTGTCCCAATGTCAGTTACGGGAAGAAGGGGCGCGTTTCCCTTTTCTTTCAAATTGCCCCTATTGTCATCATCACTTGTTAGGGAGACTGTAACGGGATATGTCTAACACTAGGCATTATCGATAGTGTCCCCTTTGTTGCCTTAGAATTGTGATAGTGAAAGCGATAATGAATAAGTCTCTCAATAGATTTCAGCTGCAGATTTTGTGCGTTCCTATCGCAGTAGCTTTTGTTTGTTGTTCCATCAAGCGGTTCAGGAAGTATTGGGAAGGCTTTCTCTTGTTTTGTTCCTTGTCTTTTCTTCCCTTTCCCGTCCTCCAGGTGTGCTTATTTACTGTGACATTATTTCGGTCAGACACGAGTGCTTTGGAAAGCACCTGGCGTTTCGTGAGCTTCGAAAGTTGTTTTCTCTCCAAATTGAACTCTAACCTTGTGATCCTATACTCCTAGGGGAGGATGAACCTTATTTCAGGTCATTCCTTTACCGGATAAGTGTACACATAGACTCCCACATGCGTCGTGTGCGTACTTACACGGATTAAAAGTATGCGACTGGGAATTACTTATGCCAATTAGCTGGGCACAAAAAGGAGTAATTTGTGTATCGGAGCAGACATCGTAATTGACTTTATTGGATAACAGCGTGACTCTGCCAGTGAACCCCACGCTCTCAAGATTGAACTGGGGTCACCCAGAGGGCGTCTGATATCCTCTGGATGGAATTCTTTTGCCTTTATTGTAAATTATTGTTTCCATTAGAGTTCTTGTTGATGATGATGGTGGTGTTGTTGCCCTTTAATATGTAACCTCTTTTTAAGTTATTGATTGATATCCTCTGGGTATTTGATCCCTGATATGTTTGCTATGCTTTAATTTGCAAAATATAGTAGGGTTAAATATGAGCAATCGGTATAATAGTGGAAATAGTATTTTTTTCAGTTCAAAGTACTTTCTAGAAAGCTTACAAGTTTATTTTATTATATTTGAATTATTTGAACCATTGTTTCATGAAGGATATTAAAATATTTTGTGTAAAATGTTAATTTTATCCTTTAGAAATATTAATTTCGTTGAAGAAAATTTGAATTAACATTTGGATATCTTATCGAAGCTATCCAGTGATCTGTTTAGTTGAGTTTTTAAAATTTTCGTGTTTTGTGCCTGTTAAAATTACCGATGAAAGAAACGAAATTGCATAATTTATTCATTTGTGATTTTTATTGAATTGGAACTATCATCGTGATTAGCAGGGGTCAATAGAAAATCCATTTGTTGTTAATTATTTAACTTATTTCTTACTGTATTGATTTGTTCTATTCGAATATTTGACTGCCTTCTTAACTACAGAAAAATACTGTATTCCCAGAACTCCTCAAATGTGTTAAATGTTTTTTTTTTTTTTTTTTTTTTTTTTTTTTTGTGAGATATTTATGAAGATTGTCTTTTTTCAATTTGTGTTTGTGCGAGAAATACAGATATATATATATATATATATATATATATATATATATATATATATATATATATATATATACTGTATATCACTTTTATATCTACTGTAAATTTACCCAACGTAATTTAGTCGAATGATGCATTATTAACTTTCTAGGTGTCAATTGTATTTCTTTTATTTATTGATTTTGACCCCCCTGAATACAAAGGAAGTCATGACTATTTTCAAGTCCCATTAAAGGTTGATTGGGCTAATTTTGAAAACGACCAACATTCGCTCAAAGTTTTAAATATTTACTTGATGATATCATGGATTTAACGCATGGTAAGGGAATTATAATGAGAATGACAGATGATAGAGGGACATTAAGATTAACATAATAGGTCCCTAGAGATTGCAAAAAAAAGCAGGAGAAGGAAGAGAGGACTATGATTGGCGAACTAAGAAAATTTTCTGATGTGGAATGGCATAGAAAGACCATAAACAGACGGGAGTGGAAGGACATGTCTGAGGCTTTTGTCCTGCAGTGGACTAGTTACGACTGAAGATAATGATGATGATGATGATGATGAAGGGACACATTGGGAACAGTATAATCTTTTTTTTTTTCTTTCTTTTTTGTGAAGTGATTTGGAGTTATTTGTTAAAGTGGTTTCCTCTTGGTCTATATTCGACAGATATTTTAAGTTTGTAAGGTGAGGTGGGGGCGTCTTTTTGTGGGTGATGTCAGTGGCCCCGTCAGAATTCTAATTAGATTCTATACCCCCTGTTGGTAAGAGAAAAAAAAGGAAGAAGCTGGCATCTCTCTCTCTCTCTCTCTCTCTCTCTCTCTCTCTCTCTCTCTCTCTCTCTCTCTCTCTCTCTCTCTCTCTCTCTCTCTCTCATTTTTTTTTTCAAGGATGAAATTCAAGAAGGTTGTTCCTTCGCAAGAATGAACATCCAAATCTTTTTCCTCTTCGATTTTCTGCTGTTATTTACCAGCCATTTTGTATTGAATCGGCTTATTATCTGTGGGCGTTTCTCTATCCTTTCGTTCCGAATTGTGATGGCTGTAATCGTTACAGCGCGAATTTTATGCTTCATAAGTGTGAGAATAGTTAGAACGAATATTGAACACGTCACCATGAATCCTTTACTATGAATCAATTGTTTATGAATGCTTTGAAACAATATGTTAATAATTTTTTGCAATACAATTTTTCATGAATGTTTCTTTATAGAACATATCTCCAATGATGTTTTATATGAGCATCTGTTTTGAGTGTTGTAAGGTAGAGAGAGAGAGAGAGAGAGAGAGAGAGAGAGAGAGAGAGAGAGAGAGAGAGAGAGAGAGAGAGAGAGAGAGAGCGATTGTCCATGAATGTTTTTGTCATGTGGCAATAACCTTCTACTTTCCACCTCCTTTTGGTCTCAGAAATCTTACCTGTACACTTGTCCCTGTCTGAGACTTCCTGTAAGCGTTTATCAAGACATTCCTCCTCCTCCTCTTCCTCTTATCGTCCTCTTAACCCGCTTCTCCCTCTTTTCATTCACCTTCAGCTGTGTATATGTCTGTCTCCCTTGTTATCCCCATTCCTTAGCATTCCTCAGTAATGCAATTTCCTCTCAATTATACCGCCATTAATCAGGATGCCCCTTTTGTTTCTCCTACTCCTTCTGATTATTCTTCCCGCCTTCCATCTATTTTTTGTCGCTGTGGATTTCTGCTGCATCAGAGGTTAGGGTGTTCCAAGTCTAGTCGTCAACCGGCTCTTTCTCAACACTATTCTTTGAAGGTCATTTCGTACAGCAGGTTTTCTCGTTAAATTTCTGTATTATTGGCGCATTTGGTTAGGTTTTTTTTTTATCTTTCTAGATATATGTTCTATAGTTTACCTACTTTCTTAGGTAGAATTTGTAATCCACACTTTTGACTGAAATTATCATTATAGTTTTATTTTTATAAACTACTACATTATATCTAAACTTGACTATCCTGTTAACATGCTAAGCATTTCAATTGTTGAGAGAGAGAGAGAGAGAGAGAGAGAGAGAGAGAGAGAGAGAGAGAGAGAGAGAGAGAGAGAGAGAGAGAGGAATATGTGTTCGATTAGGGAAGGAAAGAAGAAACTCTTGTGGTAATTTAAACGATATGAACGAGGCTGAGTAATATGTTAGTGAACGGAACACCTACTTGTTGGGAGTACGGAATGCAATCAGGTACATGTGACTATAGTATGTAGCGATAAGATTGCGGTGGGACAAATACTCCTTCCTTTCTCCATCTTGAATTTTACGTCGTTGCAACTGAACTTTGATACTCTTACTCCCACATCCTTTGATCTTGCGTCTTCTTCTTCTTCTTCTTCTTCTTCTTCTTCTTCTTCTTCTTCTTCTTCTTTTGGTATCCTCTTATGAGTCTCCATCCGGTTCTCATCCATGTTATTCTCTATCCTCATCCTCTTCTGGTTCTCTCTATCTCCCCGCCATATTATTAATCCTTGGTTTTTCTCTGTTTTGTTGCATAGTTGTGAAATTTTATTGAAAAGCACGAAGTGCGTGCAGGAGTTGAATAAAGGATATAGTGAAGTAATCAAAGATGTAATACTCAGTTCCTATCTGAATTCCTTTGAATTGGTCGTTGAGGTCGTTATCATCTGCATAGTTGTAAGTCGTATTTCGTAGTCCAGTGGTTGAGCTACTGCCATTTTAATTGTTTTTTTTTTTATATTGGGTTTGGCAGTCCAACAAATACTGCGTGGAAGTCCAACTCGACAGTCAACCTATTTAATCACTGCTTCTCATTGCGTATTTGAAGAATGTGTAATTCTTTGCATTATCATCTGTATATCCTGATAAAGCCTGGCTGTGCATCACCTGGGTAAAGAACGTCAACATTTCATTTCCGTGCAGTGACCAAACATTTTTCCAGTAATGCTCATTCCTGGCCCTTCACTGTCGGGAATAAATAAAGTCCCTTATATGTATAGTAGGGTTGTTTGAATGGATACTAAGAAAAGTCCTTTCCAAGTTATTTATTAAAGTCATTCATCTTTATTTGACCGCAATGTTCTGGCCGCATTTTATGATGAAGCTAATATGTCGTGACCCAAAGGGAAATAAATAAATTAATGGTATTGGGTACTCCCTGCCTCTCCCCTTCTCTTGTCTCCATAAAAAATCTTTATCCCGTGCACGCGCGACCCCCTCTGGGCTCCGTCCCCTTCTGAATGGAGTCGCCAATCTTAACTTGGTATTTGCATTAGGGCTCAGTCTCTTCTTTTTCTTTCCTTTTAATTGAGCCATTCAGCAGGTAACGTATCTATGAAACCAGTTATATTTTTTTTCCAGTTGTGTTGCTGTAAGCGAAAGTAAAAGAAAATATTCTGATTAATATCTATAATTATTCTCCAATTGTTGTGATAACAACATGCTTGCTTATAATGGAAGTACAAGATTTGTATTATAGTCAACAGTTTGAATGGAGAAAAGATACCTTATAAAAGTTGTATATTTTATTGCAGGACCCAGGTGTATCCCCCGCACTTAAAAATTAGTTTTTATTCCCCCTTGGGAAGAATATGTCACTTTTCAAGGATAATTGATGATCTTTACGAGTAGTGAAAATTATTGTCTGTTGACGGACCTGAACCGGTAATAAATGTGTAATTATTAGGGCATGTGTCTCTAGAAAGCCGTTAAAAAAATATCAGCAGGAGGTCATGGGTGCTTCGGGGAGGCCTCTATAGGCCCATTAATATTTCTCCTTCCGTTTTACTTTCCTCTTCCCCCTTCATCGTCGTTGTTCCTTTGAGCCCCGACTACTCGGCTTGCTTAGGAAGTATCTGTGATATATGATATGGTTACCTTTTTCGTTTCAAATTTGGTACTTCTATAGTTCAAACCTGCAGTGAATGTTTTAATGTTGAACAGGCTGACATAAGTGTCTTTACAGTTTATATATGAAATGAAAGATCTATTTTTTAATATTGTTACTGTTCTTAAAGTGCTCTATTTTAATTATTCATTACTTTTCTTTCAGTTTATTTATTTTCTTATTTTCTTTCCTCACTGGGCTATTTTTCATTGTTGCAGAGCACTTTGGCTTAAAGCACACTGCTTTTCCAGCTAGGGTAATAATAATAATAACAATAATAATAATAATAGTAATAATAATAATAATGATTATAAGCATCAGGTGTTTTACTCGTTCAAGTAGACCCGCAATTTTTGAAAGCCTTAAAAAATCGTCAGAAAGAAAACAATAATTATGTTTGCGCTAACCTCTGATCCTTCATCGATCTTGACCATTATGACTATTTAATCACTAAGGATTTCCTTATCCAATGGTGTGAAAGGTACCTTATCATTAACACCGTCAATAAAGCCCTTGTGAGTCTCATATTTTATGTTCTACTTTCCTCCCCCGACATAGAGATAGGGAGGGAATGTAGACCACTAAATTTTATATCCCTTAGGCCTCGTAAAGAGTCTGTGCAACAAATAATAGGCCGAGTAGTTTCAAGTGTTCTGAAGGTGAAATACGCCTCCGGATCTGCATCATTTTGCTTGAAAAAAAAAGGATTTTGTATATCCAAATTCTCTATTATGTTTATCTACAAAATGAGAGAGAAATCGTTTCTTGCTTGACATTTCTTCCAGTAGAATTATATATTTATGGTTTTTTTTAAAGATATTACTACCACACCATTGTTCCATTGTTTCCCATTTTATAAAAGGAAGAGGGCCGAAGAAAAACGAAGGAAGGGCGTTTCGAGGTGTTGAGCAAAGTTACTTCACAGAAGAGAAGAGATTGGAAGAGTGAGGGGAAGATACTCTTAAGGACTCCTCATTGTTTAAAGGCAACAGAGAAAAGCTCCAGGATTTGAAAAGACTCATTCTTCATAGAACGATTTCAAGACGCTTGAGATTTCGTGTAGGGTGACCCCTGTTATCATACTTTATTGCTCGTCTTTTGTTTCCTCTTGTTCGTATATTTATCCAACGACTGATATTTTCTTAAAGTTTTGTTTGTGATGTTTGCACATATTGGCATATCCCATTCTCGTAATTGAAAACGTGGCTGCGTTTGCTGTATCCCGAAGAGATAAAGTCTAAGCGATAAAATATCTCAAAAATTCACTTTTAAATTGCCGTACCCTTTTATAGAATCCTTATTAGTATTCTGTCGAAGGTTTATTGCATTTGCGTGTTTGGGTCCCAAGCGTCGTGCCTTCAAAATGTGCTAGTGAAATGGGTAAAGGTTTGGACAAGACTCTGTACAATATTGTTGTTTTTTTATAGTCACAAGTTTCCATTTGTACTTTACTGTACGTATTTATTATTTCGATTAAATAATAATTTTTATTACTGTTTTTCATTTTTCCTCAATGAGTTTTTAATTTTTATTTATTTTTTTTGAATGCGTGGTGACATGGTGGTAAGCGCTATTGGCGATGAGGGAGGGGAGAGGGTGCGTTGTATTTGTCTCGATTTCATGGACACACGTCGGTTATTTATCCAGCGATGGGAGTACAAGGGCGGGGAAGGAGAGAGAGGACTAATATCCCCGGGGAATCTCGCTTACTAACTGAGCCCTTAACTAAACGGAATCCCTTTTGGGGCAGAAACAAAAAAAGTGTGGGGCGTTCTTCAAACGAGTCCTTTTTGTCCGCTCAATCGATTACATTGGGGGAAATCCACCCTTGGGATGTGGTGCCCCTCCCCCCTTTTGTAATAATATACCTTCTCGTTAGTAAAACTTCCTGTTGCTAATTCAATACCTATTTTTTTTTTCACTCGTGCTATTTGCATATTTTTATTTGTATGTTTATCAGTTTATAAATGAGAAGTTGGAGAAGTACTTGGAAAACACTCGTTTTTCGGTTTTTTTTTTTTTATGTGTTATGTAGATTTATAGGCATAGCAGTTTCTGATGTGAATTTCAGTGCCCACTTCACGCAATTACGAATTTATCGAGTTTTCTTCGAATCTTTATTGACATCCTAATATCTCTCTCTCTCTCTCTCTCTCTCTCTCTCTCTCTCTCGCTCTCTCTCTCTCTCTTAAATACTATATAATATATATATATATAAATATATATATAAATAATATATATATAAATATATATATATAAATATATATATATAAATATATATATATATATATATATATGTATAATATATATATATATATATATCGGTTGTTCTGGATGATTATTTTTAAAAACTACAATATCATTAGCTCTTCACTAACCGCCTTTTGATATTAAATATCAGTGGTATAATAATCACTTAGTCTTTTTTTTTTTTTTTTTTTTTAACTTCCCTGTCAGACCGTTCATAAGGCTTACCGTTTCTTTCCAGTCTTCCAGATACTCCCAATTCTGCTTAGAACGGGCGCGCACACATGCACGAATATCCTGAAGAGAAAAAAAAAAGCTACTGACATTATTCTGTAGATGAGACCATACCCTTAGGGGAAAGCCTGACGGATTGATTACCTGACCATTAATTGGTTTTTGTGCGATCCTGGTCCTTGGCTGGGATGGCCCTGCCTCTGTAGAAATATATAACTTGTCATTATTGATTTTATATGGGTTGCCATTTTTTCACTAGTATATTGAAATTAGATTGGAAGCGAATTATGTTTTTAATAGATTTTCTGTTTCCAATTTTATTGTCTTGAAAACGTGGCTATTAATTCGAAATTTATAAGTTTTTTATTATATCTTGATACGTGGCTATTGATTCGAAAATTACTATAATTTTTCAAGTTTAATTTCGATAAATAATGTTTCAAAAGTACTATATAAAGTGCTGATGCTTTTTATAAAAGTAAAAAAAAGTGAGTGAGAATATAAATAGTTTTTCTGTTTCCAATTTTATTGTGTCTTGAAAACGTGGCTATTAATTCGAAATTTATAAGTTTTTATTATGTCTTGATACGTGGCTATTAATTCGAAAATTACTATAATTTTTTAAGTTCAATTTCGATAAAAAATTCTTCAAAACAACTATATAAAGTGCTGATACTTTTTATTATAGTCATAGAAAGTGGAGTGAGAATATAAATATTGAGAAAAGCTACAAAATATATCTCAGGTTTTTTTTCTTTTACATAGGTAGATATCGTGCGTTGTAGGTTTCGTAAGGACAATAATAGAGGTCATGCTTCTTCCCTATATCTATTGACCAAGGAATTAGTTAGTAGATTCTTTGGGCCTAATAGAAAAGAGAAGGGAGAAGATGTTTGGTCTCTTAAGGAAAGTATGTGTGGGTGTGGCCGTATTTTAGTTTTGGAAATCTGTTTTCTTAAAGTATTAAGGCGATGGCATTGCTAAATCATGTAATGCAAGTTTTACAGGGTCTGTCATTATTCATAAGCCTAATTGTTTATTATTTTATCGATATGTCAAGTACTTATCATGCTTGCAATCCAAATTACTTGAAAAATAATTTCTTGTATTTAAAAAATCAGAGTAACAAATACTTCATTCTTTGAAACGTTAGTTTGTAACGCATGTAAAGGGATAAATATCTAATATGCACCTATCAGTCAGTATATATTACTTGATATATATTTATATGTATATATACACACACACACATATATATATATATATATGTGTGTGTATATATATATATATATATGTGTGTGTGTATATATATATATATATATGTGTGTGTGTGTATATGTATGTATGTGTATATATATATATATATATTATTTGATACTCGACTTTTGTGGAACGCATTTTAGTTGTATAGAGAGAAACAGTAAGTGAGGGATCAGTATCCCGTAGAAATGTATACCATTATGATTGCGAACAGGAGGACCTAGACGAGGTCATCCACATCCTACCAGAGTGGAACCCTTCATGAAATATTCAAAAGATCAAAGGTTTGTTGATGCTGTCCTCATGAGCAGGAGGTCATGTGTGGGACATACTATCGCATACCAAGAGGAATATTCAGATTCTAACCCAGTGATGGTTATTCTGGTCAATACCTTTATCTTACACGAACAAGTCATAATGATAATTTTCTCACGTTTCATTATCGCCATTGATATTCGAATACAGTGACTTTGTCATTTATAGAGTTCCTGCAGGGTTTTAAAGATATGTTGAACGTATGTGAACGTAAAAACCTTTCTTGGGATGATGGTGAATGATGAGAACTATAGTTCTGGAGATAATCAGGAACACTTGAATTGTCCTTGCTAAGGGTACAAAGATTGAAGTTTGACCCGAAATTTGACGTCACTGCCTGTAATTATTCGGTATTATCCTCGACAGATTATAGTGAGTAATGGTCGTATATTATGTCGAATGTAATGTTCATACGAGATGGTAAACAAGGCTGCTAGGAATATGATCTTGCTTAATATCGTATATGGTTATATAGAGTCTGATTTGTGATTGGATTATGACTGCTGGGTTTTAGTTTATAATTATTGCTTAGGTGTTTACTGCAGTCTTCTAGATTTGACTCATTGTATTGGTTATCGATTTAAGGCGAATTATTTCTATAAAACATATATTTTGAGGTGATGCACATTTTGGAGTAAAAAGAATTCCCAAATATGTTCTGTTCTCTCTCTCTCTCTCTCTCTCTCTCTCTCTCTCTCTCAGAGCTGTTATTTTGTGTCTGCATATATTTGATAGTGTTAATATAAAGGAATTTGAGACTTAGTAGACGTTACTTATGGATGTATGCAAAATATTCACTGTGTCCCATAATAGTCCCGATAACATACTAGTAGTGTTTTAAGAAATGAGTAGAAACAGAGGAATCCAGACCCTTTCGCAGAATTAGTGGAGATCCTATTAATATCGTTCTTTGTTACCATAGACGTCCTTTGGGAAGAGACCAAATACAATTATATTTCCCTGTAGGGTATGGTAGGGGAATGTGCATGATCTTATATTTGTTATTGTTTTCGTACAATGTCCTCCCTAGAATAGATACCTTAGCTTAATAAAGGGAATAAAGTTTCTTTTGTAGAAAGTATTATGAACATAAGAGGTGGAAGTTGTCGCTTGATTTATTATTTATACTTGAATATACAATGGTTGTGCTTTTTAATGTTATCACAAAATTAGTTTTCAATTATATATCGTTCACATCTTTTCATAAGTAACATTATTTATAGTAAATTTTGAATCTTATCTTACAGTAAGCATGTTTAACTAAAAGTTTTCATTAACACGGTAATAGACGAGGTTTTTGAGAAGTTGTATGATTCCTCATCAAAGTAAATTTTGTTGTAAATAGTTTTATTTTCTTATTCATAACGCTCATTTCCTGTATTCTAAAATGCCATTTTACCCACATTATTATCTGGAGAGATATGTCCTACATCCAGCAACCCCTGTCAGACATAAGTCGTGAAAGAAAAGAAAGGGAAGTAAAAAAAAATTAAGAAATAGCCCGTGAGACATAATTGGAAAAGATCATTGGTGGGGAAAACGAAAATGTTTGTGTGAAAGAGAAAACTCGAGGAATTTGGGAATTAATTCTTTGAGTAAATAGAAGAATTTTCCCCAAATTCCAATATTTACTTATGAAAGTTTACCTCCTGTTAATGTTTCTGCATATGCACTTACTTACTGTCTAGCAAATTTCCCGTCAATTTTCTAATCTAGCTGAAGGTAGAACCAGTGAATTTAGTGTATGCGAACCCAGAGGGAAAAAAAAAGCATCGCGAAGGTCAAACTCATGGGAAGTGGAAGAAAGCTCTGTACCCGCAATTTCTTCTTGAGATGATCGTGATGTCTGTGCCCTTGAGCATTCATCCTACACCTCCTCCCTCCCCCCATTCCTATCCTCCACCTGTACAAACCCCCTTCCACTTTCCCAATCATCCACCTCCATCCCGAAACTGCTTGGGCTCCACGTCGTCCTGTGTATCCGCTCTTCATTCTCTTGCAAGGAAACTGACAGTGTGTTTGCAATAAGGTCGTCTTCACAATCTCTTCCAGGTCAACTTTTTTCGCTCGCTTTTATGAATTCAATTTCATGGTGTTAGCTTTCTCGCATTTTTATTTAACATTAATTCCCTTTGTTTTCTTCATGTCGTATGTGGGTTTTTTCGTTTCTGATTGGTTATCCTCTTTTGACGTGCAAGCACTGAATGTCAACATACTGGGGCAAGTATTATTCTTCCATACCGGAGATTGTAGGTTTCTGTTCAACAAAAGCCATTGTTTGATTGTCGATGGTTCCCACGTTTAAGATATAGTCGAAGGGTGATGACCTTATATCCCGGTGATGGATTTTGTTATTAGTGAAATGCATTATAAATTGCGGCTTTGGATAGATATGGTGTTTGTATTTTTTCAGCAATTAAAACTCTATTCCATGGATTAATATTTCATTCATTGAGATTCGTACACACGCTCAGAAAGATTTACTTTAATGTTTAGTTATAAGGTTACTCGTGTTTATTAAAAGTTAATGTCTTGCTGTTTAGGATTGAAATTATTTACAATTTTTGACTAAGAAATAGTAGACCGGCGATTTTCAAGCATTGAGTTCAATTCTGGAACACTCCAGTCAACTTAAGTGTTTTAGTATCTATTGCTGTCAAGAAATAGAACTCCATACTATCAAGTCTTACACAAGACAGTGGAAAAGGCATGCACTTCTGATTATATATGTACATTTGACATGTGTGTGTATATACTATATATATATATATATATATATGTATGTATACACATATATTTGTGTGTATCTCTAATTGATACTGTAACCGATCACAGCATAACTGTAATGTACCGTCGGAGAAGTTAGACACATTTTCCTCTTGTTTTTAAGATGCTGTACAACCATTTAACTAAATTAGGGAATGATAACCAAATTTACTTCAAATTATGTATGCTTCGAGAATTTATGAAAAGTACGCATGTAAAGCACATGTGTATGAAATCCATTAAAATGAATGGCAGGAAGAGAGGGCTGAGACAAGTCCTGCTTCGCTGTACTCGTAGTATACAGGGATCGCGGAGACAACAGTGCACTGAACAAATGCAAATCTAGGATATAGAGGCATTCCGTTTAATGAGTGTCATTGATTCTGTCGATGGTATACTTGAAAGAATGCGGATGCATAAGTGTTGTATATAAGGAAGAATGTTATCAAGCACTTAACTAGTCTGAAATTATTTGAAAAGAAAAAATAGCTTATGGATCTTTGTGTTCTTTTCATATAAAAAAACATCAATTTGATTGAGCAACCATTTGAACCAGAATTTTCACATACTCAGACACTGGCAATTGACCCTCATTCCCCGTTCTTCCTCTCTCAGGTCTCTTTAAGTTGTCATTGTGTCTGTCGGAATGTGTTGAGAGTGAATTCCTCTTTGAAATATGTCCGAGTTCTCTTCAAAGTTTTTTTTACGGTATTTCTGAAATGGTAGTTCGGTGTGTATTCTTTCGGAAGTGGCTTTAAAAGATTTTGTTATTTTTAAGAATTTTAACGTCTTTTTATGTTGCGTTTAAATATAATATGTGCGGGGAAGTTTTTGGGAATCGTATGTGTTACTCATTGTGTTTGTTCATGAAGTAGAATAACATGAAATTAAGTGTTGACTTGTTAACCTCTTTGCCACTGAAGTAACATAAATTGCCAACATGAAAGTGGTCGCTCAAGTATTGAAATGCGAAATCTATAAAATTCAACCCTCAAAATATATCTCCTAAAGAAAGGTCAAATGAGTCTGGCTGGGAAGGTTGATTGGAGTTCCTAATTTTTATATCTACATTTCCTTTGAAAAGAAGCTCATTTTGTTTCATCGTAAAGACACAAAATTTATGTGGGAATTGATGCAGCAATTGGTAGTAACAAATAATTTTATTCCATGTAGAATAGTATAAAAGAATAATGCTACGAAAAAGATAGATATAGATAATTGATTAATGAGTTTCACCGAGTTAACAAAGTAAATATCAAGTCTCACCTCAATATTACCATTGACATAAATACAAGTCATTACTCGGTTTAAGAGGTAACAAACATAACGCAGCTCACGTAGTTTTAAGGTCACAGGTACTTGACCCCAATTAAGACACGTGATTTAGGAGTCAGTAGGTCTTTTTACCTTACATGCATTACATGAAAAATAGACTTGGTGTTTAAGATGGTTTGAAAATTTTTGTTTATTCGCCTTGTAGTTATTTTTATTTTAGGTTATTACGTCAGACGTACTACATTAAATTGATACACCCAAACATTTTTTAGAGAGAGAGAGAGAGAGAGAGAGAGAGAGAGAGAGAGAGAGAGAGAGAATGCACTACATGTGGTTGGTTACTCAAAATAGGGAATTTTTAAAAATATTTGAGGCTTACTTGTCACGCACATGTTAATATATGCATTAAACATTGGGAAAATCCTACCAAGAAATATATTAGTTTTTATGATTTTTTTCTCATTTATTCATATCAAAATATGGGAAGAATAGAAATCAACTTCGTTAATTTTTTTAAAATAGAATATTTAGAAGAAATTGACTGATTAAAATACTAGAATTGGATTAATTTAGAATAGTCAAAGTTTTTTTAATTGTGTATAAGAGCGCACGTGCGTGTGTTTTTTCGTTTCATTGTCCCGTTGTTTTAAAGTCACGAGAAAAATATGAACAGTGGAGTTAGTCATGAACAAAACAGTTTGCACTATTTTGAAATGCCTACCACAAACGGTTTTGAAGTAAAAATATAATTACTGTAATGTGTATCATATCTTCCTTTGAACGAGTTGTAATTATCAAGCAGCAAATTGTGAAACTAGTTTTACAATTGCTGTGTTGCCTTATTTCCCTTGATAGTATTGTTAACACATAAGTTGAATGTACTAATTCAACGTAAGGTTTTTTTTTTAATACAAAAATTGCACCCAACTATTGGATTTTGATGATATTAAAAAAAAAAAAAAACTTTCGTTGGACTTTTTCTTCTTTTATTATTAACCCCGTTTTGTGCTCCACATGTCAACCAGGTGACGCAATCTTATATGGCCTAGACTACATGCGTTAGGTCATAGTCCATAAGACGGATTATATTCCTTTCGTGGCTTCTTGTAAGGGTTTCTGATTCCTTCTTAAAGGAGGCATTCCGTGTGGTCTTTATCTTGTCAGATGTTGTTCCTGAAGTAATTTTGTTACAGCATATCAGGAGAGGACAGTACATGCTGCCAGTCGTTCTGTTGCCACAACCAGATTTCCCAACCAAAAGAGCATGAATGGTGAGAGTCGAACGTCCCATTCTTGTGAATGAGTTTCCCTGAGCTATTTACATCTTCCTTCCTGTTGTGTGGAAGTTGTGGTGGACTTATGGAAGTAATTTTATTCGTTCTACATTTGCCTTCTCCACGTAATTGCTGACTGAGACTGGAACAATTCCGGTTGGTTGGTTCTCCTCGAATGTTGAGACCGCCACAGATTATTCAGGAGACCGTAGAAATCGTAAAGAATGTCGGATGTCTTTGCTCAGGATGTTGACGTCTAATATTAGAATATTACAAATAATAAGAAATAAATGGAAACTTTTGCTGTCCGTATATTTTATTTTGTTGCTTACAATTCATTGAAGTTTGCTCTACAAATTTTGTCATTTTTATTAGTTCTTTTGCACTCTTCCATACGAATAAACATGAATGGTTGCGTATTGTGGAAATATTAAGGTAACTCTCTCTCTCTCTCTCTCTCTCTCTCTCTCTCTCTCTTATTTTATCATGTTTCTTTTTCTTTTGTACTCTTGCATACGACCAAACATGATAGCATGCGTGCTGTGGATATATTCAGGTAACATATCTCTCTCTCTCTCTCTCTCTCTCTCTCTCACTCTCCTCTCTCTCTCTCTCTCTCTCTCTCTCTCTCTCTCTCTCTCTCTCAGTTAACGTTATTTTTAAATATCCTCCCTTTTCTGGGAAACGTAGACTAAGAATTCCATTTTATGTGATGTGATTGGAAGTTGAATTTGCGGGACCGAGGGCGTGGTGGCAGCAATCGTTGGGAACCATTCTTGTGCGACAGTGGCTTACCACATACCTTTGAAGAAAAGGTCTCTCTCTCTCTCTCTCTCTCTCTCTCTCTCTCTCTCTCTCTCTCCTTTCCGGTCGTTTCCTCCTACTTCCTCTCCTTCTCTTGACATTTTTCCCACAGGTTCTTTGCTATTTTTCTTTTGACGTGATGCGGTTCGGCTTTATTGTCTTCTGCATGTTCACCTTCGAGGACAGGTGTGCGCCGCATCCACATGACAGTCTTTTCTTGTTCTTTCCTGTTCTTTTTATGTTCTTCATTGATTAGTTCAGTGGAAAATAAAAGTAACAAAAACGTAATTCTTTGAAGTGATCCAGTGTATTAGAATGGAAATACCTATGTGATATCTTTCTTTTATATAGGAAATTATTCTACATTGAAGTTTGCAAATAGCAATTTCCTTTTTGTACAGTACATTTTATTTATTTATGAATTTTGCTCAACTACTATATATTGTAGTATAATTAATTTTCATTTGATTTTTTCTCTCATTTTTGTAAAATGATAGAAATTATGTTAAATTTGGTGTTAGACATCGCGTGTAAATTTCTGTTACATTAGTTATTGTTTTTTTTCACTCCAATTTCCAATCTTGAATTACGCGCATGGCCTCCCTAACACAAAGGGCACCCTTTGACTTTTCTTGATTATTTTCCCGTTCTTTTGACTTGGAAATTTGCTGGTAGTCATTTCCGAGGTATGCTGATTGTTATCTCGAATTTGCAACCATTTTCTTGTCTTATTGAATTGATTATGTAGACTTATTTTTTTTTTCACATGCGAGATTCACGATTTTTATCCTATTCTTTTTAATGTGACTTTTTTTTTCCCTAACCCAGCCTGCCTCTCTCTCTCTCTCTCTCTCTCTCTCTCTCTCTCTCTCTCTCTCCTGAGATTAAATCTTAAGAAGTCTTTCGTCCTTGTCTGCTCTCGGAGCATCGCAGTGGGATGACATTTAGGCGGATACCTGTTGAGTGGGGAGGTGGAAGAAGTGGGTGACTCTTAAGTACGGTGGAATGAGGATGTTAAAAGGCAGAAGAAGATTCATTTTATGGCCGTCGTTTCGTAAAGGACCCCGTAATAAGATTTGACGATTATGAGTGTAGATAAGGGTTGCCAGTGGTCAACTTGAAAAGGGCTTCACATTCGTGGCTTACATATGTTGAAAAATATTTTTTGGTGTGGAACAATATTTGTGTCTGAAATAAATTTAAAAGTTGTGGAATTTTTTTTATATTATCATATACTTGCATATTTTTATGTGAAGCGTATAATTTTTATACCTTCTGAAGAATTCAGTTAATAATGTACGGACAAGCAGTTTTACTTTAAAGAAAATTATAGATTACAATATCTATAGAGGTCTAGTAGTAGATAACAAACGAAATGAAAAAAAAAAAAATCAGTAAGGCATATCTTGCACTATTCCATTTCTAAGAGTCGCCATTATGTTTGTGAGGCGAGACCCCATACATTTATGAAAAGTTTCTGTATTAAATTTCTCCAACTAAGTATTACAGTCTATATTTAAATCTATGGAATTATGTTAAAGTCCTTACTAGAATTCCAAGATATGCGGGATGAAAAAATATAAGAGGAACATTTGCTATAGAATATGTCAGAATTCTCGGGGAGGCCATGGCTGGAAACCTTAGCATGACATTTTATGCAATACATAAAGCTATTTTTGATAGAATATTAAAACTGATTGAAGTTTACGAGAGAGGTTTTGTCTTACCTTTCTTGAATTGTACGGATAAATAATGAACAGTTCTGCGCGTACTAAGTGGCACTGGAAGAGTATATAAACTACTAATGTAAATAGCAGTTTGTCTTTGTATCTCTCTCATACACCTCTCCTCTCTGGCCTATGTACACCCCACCAATTATGAGGGCAACCTACCCATTGGGACGGATTGTTACAGGAATTTTTAACCTTTTATGGGTCTCCAGTTTAGTTGTAGACACTATTATTATTTTCAACTGTCGAATGGAATTTCTGTCTCACATATATGGAGAAGATACGGTCAGTGATCCTTAAGAATAGAACTAAAGAATCTTACGAGATAGAGAAGCTTTAAAAAAGATCCCTGTCTCGTTTTGTTTATGATAGACCGTACCCATCGGGAGGCTTATTGGTACACAAAGGGTCCCTTATTAGAGTAGCATTAAAACTAAACCCCCGTACTAAATTACGTTCTGGATAACCCCTTATGACTCTCTCTCTCTCTCTCTCTCTCTCTCTCTCTCTCTCTCTCTCTCCTTCTTCTTCTTCTTCTTCTTCTTCTTCTTCTTCTTCTTCTTCTTCTTCTTCTTCTTTTGACAAATTGTGAATAGACCATTGAGGTACAATTATCCCAAAAGGCACATAGCAAGGCCTATCCAAACTCATGATATCTGATGATATAATGGTCTTGCTTCTTATCAGTTCAGTGAATGCCATTGGGCTCTACAGGATAAACGTCCATGTGTCTCTGTCAAATAGAATGTCCCCCAAGGCGATTTTAAGGTTTTAAAGCTTCTGATTAATGTCCCTTTGATTTAGAATGCCAGGCATCGGATTAACAAAAGTTACTGGGTATCAGCTTTAGTCAAAGAGAGATCAAGATCCACAAGAACTTGGTTTTTATAGTGTTTTTTAGCACAAGATATAGTTTTTTAACAGTATATCTTCCATAGCAAATTGAACGTATGGTTATTAAATCACTGCTCTTGGAATATGGTACAAAGAATGGTTATATGGAAGATACTAGCCTAATATGGATCTCTTAGTAAACCAGTTTCTCTTGGGCAGGTATGTTTAGGACAAAGGTCATTTTGACAAATTTTAGCTACACTAGTGTGAGGCATCTATCCTTTTACGGTGTTAGTCCTAAGAGTTCTCTCTCTCTCTCTCTCTCTCTCTCTCTCTCTCTCTCAGGAGGCTAATGTCTTCAGTTTTTTTGTCTTCCAACCTCTCCCCCCCCCCTTGCCCCAGCCCCCTATTACGTGACAGGAAACCATATATTCGGCAGGGGTCTCATTATCATTTTGTCATCCCTGTTTTACCAATGTCACCAGTTTTTGATGACGTTGCTGCTGACAGCAGCCGTCTACTTTGATATTTATTATGTCTTGTGTCCCTTGGTAAAATGATGAAATACAGAAGACTGTTCATCATATATACTGGCTCAGAATTTGGTTTTGCCTATGTCATGACAGAAGTTCCCCTTTCATTTCCTTTTTTTTCCTTATTATTCAGTTGCTGTAGTATGTGCAGTATCCTTTAGATATGAAATTAAGTAGATAAGGGTAGTCTTATTCCTGCTCTATTTTTTGCTGCCATGTAGTGTTAAAAATCTAATGATGAATTCCTGCTCCAGTGGTATCAGAAGCAGTTCACGACCAACGTCTTGTTGGTCGCAATCATGCTTTGTTTGTTAGCCTTGGTCGTAGTTCCTAGAAGGATAACCTTCGTGCTATGGGAGGTAATTCGTGTTAGGAAGCGTTGCATTATTTTTCCCGTTTACTTAGTAGCCTTTTAGTAAAGGAGAAATAGTTTGTTTTATATTTTCTTCTATTGATTAAAAAAAACTAGATTTCACTTCAAGTAATGCTAGGATATGACCCCAGGGAAAGTGAATGCACATTAATAACATCTGCCAGATATTTCACGCTGTGATCGGATTATTGTTGTTTCACTACTGTAATAAGATAATCTCGATCTTGCAACCGTGAACGATTAAGGATTTAGTCCTCTAGTCGACTGTCTTTGATTTGTTGCATTTATTTTCATAACTCTATTCATCTCTCTCTCTCTCTCTCTCTCTCTCTCTCTCTCTCTCTCACTCTCAATTGTGGAGTCACAAGCTTAAGTGTTAGTTAAGTCAAGTTGTATTAGTGATCATTAATTAATTTTTGCGTTATACAGATGGTGAGTTGTTTTTTTATGTTAGATATCAGTAAATTCTTTTTATTGAAGTTGTTATGGAAGACTTAAAAAACTCCAAGATAATCAAAGTGTGTGTTGATTGATTGATTGATTTTGAGTTTTCTATCATTCAGATGATGTGTTTATGTGAGGGAAAGTTGTTAGTAGGATGTCAGGTTTCATGATCCAGTGCACCCAAGGCATTTAACATTTATGATCGAGTTATTTTTCTGATTTCATATACGAATATGACTATTCTTATTTAAGGTCAAATTATCAGTATTATTTAATTGTGTTCAATCTCCCCCATACTCTTTTTGTCCTTACCTCTTGACAACCTATCTTTTACTCGATCTTGCCTTTTTTAGATATAAAAAGTTCGATATAACAAGCGCTTATCAGCCTGAAAGATAGTTTATCACCGATATGCTTTTCAAGAGTGAACCATGAGTCATATTAGTCTTTGTTCCCGAAATAATATTCAAAACTATCCGGCATATTGGCTGTGACTTTTAAGTTGGGAAGTGTTTGATAAGACAACAACCATGACTATCTCTAGTTTGGCCGTTGTCCTTGAAGCCATGAGATACTTCCTAAGATTCCATAAACCGAGGGATAGGTTATTCACCTACTATTGTTCTCTCACCTCCCTGCCTCTCTCTCTTTCTCACCCTCCCTTGTGTTATAAAGCCGTGGACGTGACAAGCGGCATGTTCATGAATGAACATTTCCACGGAAACATCACCCAGCGTTTTTATCATAGTTTGGGTATTTAATATTTTGGGACAATTTTTCGATCAGTGTACATGTGATTTTTTTTATATACGAAGCAATTGTCAAAGCAAATAATTAGTTATTAATTGTTGCATCAATTTATTTCAATACCTAAAAAATAACTTTTTACTTGAGGGTTATTCGTTTGGTTTAAAGGTCTTGGTGTATAGGAGGGTCGTTATGTGTATACGTGTGTATTTATGTGTGTATATATATATATATATATACTATATATATATATATATATATATATATATATATATATATATGTGTGTGTGTGTGTATATAGTGTGTGTGTATATATGTATATATTCTTTGAGCTGTAGTCTGTAAGACCTTTAATACCGGTAATTTTCTCACAGGGCTTTAAAGTTTGATGTTAATCGTTCACAGTTGCAATTATCGTTTCAGAAATTCGTGTAGGAAGAGCGTTGGTATTGTCAGTGTTGTTGGGAGTTACCTGTTCCCAAAGATTAGGCGTCAGAAGATGACATATTCTTACTGGCTATACTATAATTGTTCAGTAATTCGATCTTGTTTTTGTACTTTGGTTTTTACTTTGTAACGCACCTAACATGTCCATACCTATTTAGATTGAGAATTACCCGCAAAATTAATAAAGATTCAGAAAGTAAACGAGATGAAATATATAGACGTAATGTTGAATCTGGAGGAAAACACGTAAATATAATCGTTTTATAAATAATTAATAATTGAGGATTGGAGATCAGGGTGAAAGAAAGGAAACTTGAATGGATGTAGTAAAAGGCTGAAGAGCGATTGTAAGTATTGGAGAAAGGCTACCAAAGATGTTAATAGTTTTAGATGTAATCCCAAAATTTTTGCTACATGACTGTCAGTTGAAAGTACATTCATTCCCGGAAAATTTTGAATTTCTTGCACATACAGCTTTAGTTATATATAGAAATTGTTTTGGTCAAATCTGGCTCTTGATTTTGTGTTACATTTGCAGTCTCTTGCTCATGTACGAGTGTGTACTATCTCTCTCTCTCTCTCTCTCTCTCTCTCTCTCTCTCTCTCTCTCTCTCTCTCTCTCTCTCTCTCTCTCTCTCTTTAAGTGAAGCTTATGTTACTGCATATCGTGTGAGTCATAATTGCTTCATTTTCAGGTTAGCCAACCAACCCCTTTCCTGTAGTAGGGGTGCCTTAATTATCACGTCTGGTTTGAGTTGTATAGGTATTCTTGTTTTCTTCTTCCTGTCCAGTGACACGTTTCCCATGATTTGTTGACAGCAACCACAGTTAGTTGTCAGCATACACTTTTGTGATTTTTTTTCTTTTCTATAAGAAGCGTTTTCCAGAGGTTTGGTAACATGGCCTGTAGTCCGGTAATTGCACATGATAAACAGTGGCTCTAGACAAAATTAGTCTCGTCATTTGGGTGCCTATGGTGACAGTAATTGCCCGTATATCTGAGGGAAACTGGTGACGTTACAATAATTCTCTCTCTCTCTCTCTCTCTCTCTCTCTCTCTCTCTCTCTCTCTCTCTCTCTCTCTCTCTCTCTCTCTCTCTCTCTCTCTCTCTCTGTGTGTGTACGCGATTTTTTTTATTATTTAAAGGTTATATTGTTGACATTGTTTCCAATCTCTCATTCTTCCATTAGGTAATTAACACCCTCCATTTTAATCACTCGCCAAGAATGAAATGTTTTCAAAACGTGTAAAATTATTCTAGATACATACTGAAGTGGCTCGCTGTTTGTTAAAGTCCATAGGTCACTGCTCCCTGATAATGCCAGATCACCTAGGTGACAAGGAACTGGAGAGGAAAATGAGGAGGGAGAGGACGAGTCTCCAGTGCTGTACAGATAAGATGTTTACATGTATCTCCAGGATAACCTCTTAAACACTCCTCATATCTTTGCTGCTCATTAAACTCTACTTAAGTATGTTCACACTTCATTAGGCATTTGAGGTTTTTTCTACCTGGTGGAATCATGAGCTTCACTTTTTTTTCTTTCGGTTGGTTAATAATTAGCCTTGGAGGTTCTGGGCGGATTTTCTTTTCCTGATTCCATGGTGGTTGAGTGCTAGACTGAAGTATGATGATTACGTAAATAGGTTAATTAATTTAATAACGTACAATTTTATGGGTGATAAAAGAGTGAGCACTTTACTTAATTATTAATAGAGAAGTTTTTACTGTTCTGCGACGCAACAAAGATTCTTTTAGAATATATTTACAGGGGTCTTATAACTGTAGATTGTGATGAATAGGGCGAGTTTAAAAAGAATATCTCTTCGTGTAGTCCTTTTGTTTTTTCACTCAAGATAGATCTGTTTGCTGCGGTAATATTGCACTAGAATACTTTGAATCAAGAAGAAGTAATGTGTATGATAAGAAAGATAAACTGGGCCTTATATTTCTTGTAACAATCAATTGTTTTTTACTGTGATACAAAGTTTTCAAAATATCCTTGCATGGATTTCAATGTATACCATTCGTCATGAGTCGTTATTCATCTATCACGGAAAGAAATGTTTTATCCTTTATATAATATTATTAATCAATTAAATTAATTGTAAACTCAGTCATATTTCTCACACACATGAATTAAAAAGACTGATCACACAGTTAGAAATTTCCGTGGTATGTGCGTTATTTTAACTGTGTTGTAAGTATGTGAAGCAAATGATGAGTAAGAATTATTGTATTTTCAGTAACTGCAAATTCCTTGACTACATGCTTCCCTCTCCCTATTTATGAAAACGTTTAATCTGATTGGGAAATATACGAAATGACTCTGCAGTGTACTGTATAGTTTATTGGTGTGTATGCTATCCAATGAAAGGCAAATAATAATGGCAATTTTAGATCATATCTACACACCGGTAGAAATAATAGTCACAAGAAAATTGAACTTGAAATACTCTCTACTGAAGGAAAATTTATTTTTTTGAGTTGATTATTGGAATGTATCGGTTCACGAAGATTAATAGTCATAACTAGAGCTCGTTTCATTTTTATTATTATTATTATTATTATTATTATTATTATTATTATTATTATTATTATAAAATGTCGAATTTGTTTATGTCCTAAATAATCACAAAGTTTACGTGTCTTTCAATTCTTTTAATAAATTAACATTATCCGATACGTTTGTACAGTAAGACGAATATAATTAAGAGAATCAGTGGTTTCCTTCCCAGAGAGATCTTTCAATATACAAACTTGACACGCGAAAAAAAGTGCCAGTGAGAAAATAGGCAAAACAACACCCGTTATTGGCCGTTATTCAACCTCAGGCTTTGGTTGGTGTGAGGCTCTCCCCAGGCGTTAATTATCAGTGCGAGTTGAGGGCTATGTCAAAGGCTGGCGTGTGGGTGGGAGGAGACGAGGGCGGCCAAATGAAGGTTACCCTTGCACGAATTGGGGAGCCGAGGTATTATTTTGTGCTTAACTAGTCATTCAAAAACCTATGGGAAATACGAAAGCCGTGTAATGCCTTTTTTTTGTATATAAGTTATATATAAAAATTCATTAATTTTTCGTTTTCTTGGAATGAGTGTATTGTCGTCAGTTATTCGACTTCCTCTTTTGGGTGACGCCTATCAGTGGATCGGTAAAATCTGAATCAATTTGATCCTATTTTCGTATAGTCATGATAGTGAACTTATGCCTTTTCCGATTGGGTGACAAATTCGCACGCTTTTTAATCTCTCTCTCTCTCTCTCTCTCTCTCTCTCTCTCTCTCTCTCTCTCTCTCTCTGTGTATGTAAAGTTAGGTTACAGACGTTTCCGATTGAGTGACCAATTCACACGGCTCTCTTTCTCTCTCTCTATGTGTATGTAAAGTTAGGTAATAAACGTTTCCGATTGGTTGACATTCTCACTCTCTCTCTCTCTCTCTCTCTGTATGTGTATGTAAAGTTAGGTTATAAACGTTTCGATTGGGTGACATTCTCTCTCTCTCTCTCTCTCTCTCTCTCTCTCTCTCTCTCTCTCTGCGTGTGTGTGTGTATGTGTATGTAAAGGTAGGTTATAAACGTTTCCGATTGGGTGACAAATTCACATGGCTCTCTCTCTCTGTGTGTGTGTGTGTGTGTGTGTGTGTGTGCAAAGTGAGATTATAAACGTTTCCGATGGGTGACATTCTCTCTCTCTCTCTCTCTCTCTCTCTCTCTCTCTGTATGTGTGTGTGTGTAAAGCGAGGTTATAAATATAAATGTTGAAGATGTTTGTTTTGGTTATTCGACAAGAAGAAAGAGTCTTAACTCGCCACTTCCCAGCCTTAACTTGGTTTGTTGTGGATCATAAGATTTCCGAGAAACGACGTGCCACTTTGTGACGTGTGGCCAAACTATGGGGATATGTGGCATGCGAACTATTCCCTAGGACTGATAAGGCCTGTGTGTGTGTGTGTTCCGACTCCTTTGATGTTTTTCTTTTCGAGAATGTTGAAAATTGAGCTTGCATTTTTCAAGTCTTTCGAAGATGCATGCGTGCTTAGTTTTGGCCGTAAAATGTAAGTGCAGACTATTATTTTGAGTGAACGAAAATATACCATTTTTTTTTTTTTGGTTGAACCCGATTCTTCACTTTTGTTTTTCAGTAAATAAACTGGCTCAGCCAGTATGAGATTTATTATTGTTTTCTGTGTATAAATAGAAGCCAATAATGCTAGCGCCTTGTAACTCTAGGTGTAAACTTTTTTTTCTTAGCTTCTCTCTTCTTGTTTTAATTAGGAGAAAAACAAGAATGTCCTCTTCTGACAGAACTAATTTACTTAAAACAACAGCCTGTTGGAAGTGTACTGTATAAAAAAAGTGGGTAAGAAAGTGTAAACATAAAAAAATCCACAACAGTCTTTGCGTGTTAAACCAAAGCGTCCCCTGTATAAGGAGATTTTTTTCCTTCTAGCGTCTTGCTTTAAAGGAGACCTTAGTCACGCTAAACACTCCTCCCCTAAGCTCTCTCTCTCTCTCTCTCTCTCTCTCTCTCTCTCTCTCTCTCTCTCTCTCTCTCTCTCTCTCTCTCTCTCTCTCAACCGGCGCCAGTATGTCTCGTTTCGATCTAATAACTGTTCGCTCTGCCATGTTGGTATTTGTTTATTGTTACTCACCTAAGAGATTTTATTTTTCCATTTGCATAGTTTTGCTAAGACCATTTGTTTGAGGTCTAGTGCTAGGAAAGGTCCATTATATATTTGAAGGTTGTTTTAATCTTTAAAACGCGTTTATGTAAGTTCGCATATGAAGTTTATTATTGGTCATGTAATTATATTTCGTAGAATAAACTTTTACTGCTCTCTCCTCCTCAGGGTTGATATTGCTTGAGGTCAAGTAGTATTACACTATAATTATCACACACATTTTAACTCGCAGAGAGAGAGAGAGAGAGAGAGAGAGAGAGAGAGAGAGAGAGAGAGAGAGAGAGAGAGCAATATGCATAATTCAATGAAGATTGTAATCGGAGCAGGTTTGTGGCCTGTATACAGAGCGAAGAATTAACAGATGATGTCGATGACCGCATCATTTAATGACGAGTCTTAGCGGAAGAGGAAGTTTCTTCTTTTTTCCCTGCGTCTGTAGGTAACTAACGTTTTACATGAATGCGAGAGGTATCGAAACTCGCTGCTATAAAACGTATTGACACGCAGCAGTCGATAAACTGAAAGGTCTATCTCACGTTCTTAGAATATCGCCGGTTATTGGTGGCGTCCAATGTCGTCTTGTTAGATTGGCGATTTTTTTTCTTACTGTAAGTTTTTTTGTGTGTGCGTTTGGATAATCTTGAAAGAGAAAAACGCACAGGAAGCGTCGTGTTGGGAAAAAAATCGTCCTCCAATTCCATTATCGTTGCGAAAGCCGATTTACTGGAATCAATCAATCGTTTAGCTATTAAGACATTTTTCGGGTCTATCTTTTATCCCACATTCGTGTTATCAAATTAAATTCTTA
>NC_090761.1:44767985-44777985 GCF_036898095.1 Palaemon carinicauda
AAAAAGTGGGAAATTTAGAATATGAATTGTGCCGAAATTTTATTAATTGCTATGGACTAGAATTTTATTTTGAGATAATTTTGAATATTTGTAATGTAGCAAAGGAGATAATGAGAAGCGAACTATTCATGTAACAGTAGCTTCATGGTATACCTTTACAAGTTTGGGAAAATATTAAATGTTATGACCATGTGGCTAGACTTTCATCATGGATAATAACCTGGGGAAATTATTATTAATGGAAAGTGTTCTTGTTCTTAAACAACCTAAGTTTTATGTACTGTTGTTATGCAAAAATCCATCTGAGCCGTCAAGTTCCTACCAAGAGTTTTAATGCTGAATATTTTACTCTATTATTTGCAAATGAAGTGTTGAATTACGTTGCGGTTTGGCCTGAGGCTTAGAAATTGAGCTGCTTGTGCTTTACTACGTGGTATTTAGAAGGTGGGTTAGGATGTGTTTTTTAAGATTAGCCTTCCAGCAGGAAGTGGTGTGTCCTTCCCAGAGGCTCCACGACCTTGGGTCTGGTCGACATAACTTTTTCCATGGGAAGATTTACAACACTGTATTTTCCAGGTGTTTCGATATATTTGATGTAGTTCATGATGTGTTTTTGTGTTTCTTAGATTTTTATTCTCTTTTATACTGTACTAAGCTATATCAGTGTTTATTTAATTTAATTCAATGTTTTAATTAAAATGTACATTTCTACCATTTGCCTAACAATATTTTGCGGTCTTTGCATTTCCTTAAAAGGGATTTAAAAACCACGGTGTATTTATCTCTCTCTCTCTCTCTCTCTCTCTCTCTCTCTCTCTCTCTCTCTCTCTCTCTCTCTCTCTCTCTCTCTCTCTCTCTCTCTAATCATATATTTTCATATTTTATTTAGTGAAAGTCCTGCATATTTCCGTTAGTTTTCTTTACGTACATGCTTGAGACGTCACGATGATGACATGCTTGAAAACATAATTTCCTTAATCGTGTAAATTTGTAATCCTAAGAGTAAAAAGACATGAATGAGATTTGTCCACCAATAAAAGTCACTAATTATCTTAATTCTTCCCTTCAGGTATGTTATGGTTAGACGCTGCCAGAATGCAGAGATTGCCGTATTGTAAGTTATGAATAATATTTGATTCTGATTATTCTTTTATTATTGTCTTAGAAAATGAAGGTCCTTGTAAGGAAATTGTATTGCGGAAACAGTTTCCTACGCTTTTTCAATAATTTTCTTTCTGATATTTTCAATTATACTTCGAGGCTCTGGTAATTGTAAATGCTGCAGTTATTTCATTGTGTCCTGTATTGCTTTCGTTTTGTGATTGCATTTCTTGTTATTGTTCTCCTTCTCCACGTACTTCAGAATTTATTTTAGTTAGTCTTTTTTTTTTTCAAATAAAGTGAAAAAGGGAAATTTTCACTGAAAAAAAATCCATAGTCTAATATATAGATTTCTATTTTATCCATATTTTTTTATAGCCTAAAAGAAGTCTTGCTAGTTGCGTTCATTGGCCAAGGCTGCTATTGGCTTTACAAAATGTTTCATCACTGCTCAATTTATGGTTGAACATATACATGAAAGAAACATTCCATACTTTTGATTTCAGTTATTTTAATATAAAAAGTATCATTATGTAGGCAGTTTATCATTGATTTTATAACTCGGTTGAATAAATGTCACCTGGTTATTTTTTCCCCTTTAAATCCATAAAAATGGGTGTGAAGTTTTCTGTATTATTTGAAGAAAAAAAAAAACTTGTTCTATATTATCATATATATAAGGGATGTTGTTCTCAATTTTTATTTTTATTACCATTCTTTTTAATGGGCCTAACTCTCAACTTCTTGCTAAATTTTGTCTTCGTTATTTTCTATAACCCTGCAGAAGACATGGGAGTTTGTTTCTTTGTAATGGAGGAATGGAAAACCAATTATGTGGTTCTACACAAGTCTTATAGTTTAGATTTAATCTATATACCTTGGGTCTACCCATTAAGTAAAACCAAAGTTGCTAATTTCTTTTCCTTTAACATTAAAACACACATTTATAGAGACAATTTATTATACATGAAGCGATTTTGTTTCAAATACTGCACAAAAACGTATTGCTTTTATATCCTTTGATTGAAAAAAAAATCGGAAATTATATCAAAAGAAACACCGATCCCCGTTTCTTTTCATCCCCGTCGTCTGGTATAAAAAGGACTGATAATTCCTCTGTAATCATGTAATCATCAAGGGTGCCTTCTTTTACTCTAATTGAACAGCTGAGGCTTCCCTCCAGCGCCGACGGTTGGAGCTCCTGAAAAGTTCATTGCAGGGTTGCATGCAATTTCATTCAACCTGCTGTGCTCACGAACTGATTTATTAAACGATGTTCGGGTTCATTTCGCTTTCGGTCATCATATGGAGTTTTAAGAAGTTTTTTATATGCACTAGTATATTTTATATATCAAAATATCCAAACTTTGGACCAATAATACATATGTATGCAATTTATATGTATATATGATATATATATATATATATATTTATATATAAAGTAGGTTAACCAACAATTATACATTGTGCATGTTCAAACTCAATATCAACAATATGAGAAACATTGTACGAAGGCAGTAAGATTTAAATAAAATATATTTATTGGCAATAGTAGTATTAACTTATAAAAAAAATGAGTGGAGGTTGCACCCATACATAAGAATTACTTTCATAATACAGCATTAAACATACCATCTAGTACCTACTTAAAATTATTTATAGGTAAATTATAAACAGAAGCCCCCCCACACATACGTATATATATATATATATATATATATATATATATATATATATATATGTATGTATATATATATATATATATATATATATATATATGTGTGTGTGTGTGTGTGTGTGTATGTGTAATAATATAAGCTAGTTTTGCTCGTTCCGGTATATCTACGTTAAAGAATAAAGTTTACGATTCTACTTCGACCAAACTGCGGGGCACATTCAGCTAATTTTAGTTTGCTAATTGCCGGTAATGAGTTATAAGTTCCTTCCTCAGGTGGTGGGGAAATCGAGTTAATCACCATGACGACATTTTGCATTAAGCGAAGGCTGTAAGAGAAACTATGCATGCGCTTAAAGTCGTGCAAATAGGCAGTGAAATGTAGCCTCCAGTAATGCAATGCGCTCTCTGCATTCTTTGGCAAATCACCTTCAGTGATATACGATGAGAACGTGGCTTACCACTACCAGTGACCAGATATTTGTGGTCTCTCTCTCTCTCTCTCTCTCTCTCTCTCTCTCTCTCTCTCTCTCTCTCTCTCTCTCTCTCTCAGGAACACGCACTTTTATATATATATATATATATATATATATATATATATATATATATATATATATATATATATTATATATATATATAAATATATATATATATATATATATATATATATATATATATATATATATAGTTAAGGTGTGTGGGCTTTGTTTATAATTTACATATAGATATTTTTGTTAAGTAGGCTATACTGGATGGTATGCATAATTTTTGTGTAAAGAAAATAATTTTTATGTATGGGTGTAACCTCCGCTAATTTTTTTTTAACAATTAACACTATTGCCAATAAATAGTAATTTTATTTAAACCTTATTACCTCCGTACAATGTTTCTCGTATAGTTTATATTGAGTTTAAAAATGCACATGTATAATTGTTAGTTAAATTACTTTTTTGTGGTTGATTATATACATTTTTTTTATCTCGTTTGAATATATTATATGAAACAGTCACCCATATCAAGAAATTTGAACTCTGAAGTCATATAGATTAGGAATGAATTTAAAAATGTGCCGTATCATGTTATTCAAAGACAAGTGAAGCTTCAAAAACTGAATGATCTCTCAGATGATCCCAAGTCCTAATGACTACCCACATCACTCGACTCCTGGTTAGTTGACAAAGAAGTCATTTATCATTGTTGAAAAGCCGTTGTGAGCGCTGGGATTCATTTTATCTTTGCGTGTTATTGTAGTTGCTTTTTAAAGCGTTATTTGTGCATAATCGTATTCACACCGAACATGTATACTCACATACACACGCTATATATATATATATATATATATATATATATATATATATATATATATATATATGTGTGTGTGTGTGTATATTTAATCATACATACAGTACATACATACAAAAGAGAGGAAATGGATAATGCCAAGTACGATAGATGAAAAGGTAAATCAGATAAGATACATATAAAGTGTTAGCTGGGACTTGTCTACCTGTTCAAAAAAAAAAAAAATAATTTCCACCTAGTTGAGGAACCCGGGGGGGGGGGGGTGCATGGTTTAATGTTAACAATAATAGCTTTGTCTTTCGTTAAATGAGTTGGCAGGTAGCCACAATTGTTTGAAACTGTCAGGTGTTCGCTATCTTCAATGATCGTCGAGTTTATTTTTAATCTTTCTGTAGGAGCGTTTTAAATGGATGAAATCTACAAGTAGTTAGCGTTCTCATGTAAGGCAAAAAGGAGGGAAGTTATCATCTAGAGGAAGAGCTATTCATATAGAAAATAAGATTCCTGTGTACCACGACTTTGATGCCTTAAAAAACCTGGATATTTGAATGTCAGGAGGTTGGTCAGAGCAAGGTATATAGTGGGTTATAGGTTGCTGACCTCGTTGTTCGGTCTTGATGACCCCTTTGCTGTTTAACACTAATGTATATGTATGATAACTCGATCTTATGTGCTTGTTTATATAGTCATGTGGAGAATGTGCTGTGTGAATATGAAGGGACGTTTGAAAATAAGAAGGGCACACGACACTGATATACGAGGTGTTTTAGCGTCGTGATAACACTTACATGTTTTTAGTGATGGAATATAGAAACTTGACTAAAATTTGATGAATGCTAAAGGAAATTCGCGTGTTGAAAAGTCATGTGTCATCAAAGATCTCAACAGCCGCATTACCTAAAAATGGCAATTCAATATCTCTTTATTATCATCAATTTTGAGGGATGAAAAATGGAGTGTCTATAGAAACTTCGATGAGACGTCCATTTGACAAATGATAAAAGCCAAGACCTTGGCTGTTAGGGAACTCGATCTGATGGAGGGTCCGGAAGAACGTGGCTCGAGTAGATGTCTGAGGATAAGTGGATGGGATCACTGGGGGTATCTGGCCTAAGGAGGAGTTATGAAGGCGTCAATGCGCTTTGGGTATTTGCTTGGATCTCGTTGAAGTGAGATGGGTGTTATGGATGGGGATGCTGACGAGATGAAGATGTATTGGCTGTCCTGTAGGGTTGCGCTCCTCTTAACATGTCACTGGAAGGATATCACGTCATGTTCAGTATATTCGTTACATAAGGGCTCCAGGTTAAAAAAACAATCGAGCTATGATTGATATGTTTTAAGTAATGTTTCATATATATATATATATATATATATATATATATATATATATATATATAGGCCTATATATATATATATATATATATATAGGCCTATATATATATATATATATATATATATATATATATATATATATATATATATATTTAAAACTCTGAGAATAGATCCCTGTTGTGGTTTTTGTGTTTACAAAATTTTCCAGCGTTTCTTTTGTAAACTGCTGTTGAACCCGAATTGGGAGGTCATGGCCCATACCGTAGCCGTCACCTGAAAGGTAGAATGACGTAATATCTATCTTTTGCCGGCGAGGCAATGCCCCCCCCCCCCCCCCCCCTCTCTCTCTCTCTCTCTCTCTCTCTCTCTCTCTCTCTCTCTCTCTCTCTCTCTCTCTGCAAGCAGACGGCATCAGGAAATTTCCGTCGCCAGCAACCCGTCTCCCTAGATCTTCAGACTCCCCCGTGTAACAAGGATCAGCTTGCAGTTTACCACAACACCGTATCCCTCGCCACGTGGTGCTTGATGTATTTTCTTTCTTGTGGCATCTGCTTGCCACTATTTTATCGATGCCTGATAGGTGCAAGTAGTTTCTTACTATTTGATATAATGAAACTAAACTTGCTTTCGCTGTTCCTCTGATGCCCTTGATGCCCTCAAGGTCTAAATGTAATTGAAAAGGAATGTATTTCACAGCAAATCCTTGACCACGGCTCCTGGTCCTGCCCGGATGTTTTTCATTCTTACCTCAAATATCCATTGGGATTATCCATTTTATTACCCCTCTCTCTCTCTCTCTCTCTCTCTCTCTCTCTCTCTCTCTCTCTCTCTCTCTCTCTCTCTCTCTCTCTCTCCCTTGGTTCTTCCAAGTACAGCAGGTATTATATTTTTTATGATGGAGGAAAGTGTTTTTCTGCCATAAAAGTAAAATGTTCTGTAGATTCCAGAAGAAAACAAGCTCGTTGATTATTTTTAGTGGAATGTGTGATCAAATAGTTATATTTACTCAGAATGTCTCAATGGAAAATGTTTCAGTTTTAATCGGGTTATATTTAAATGTTCGTATTATGTGACTTATTTAAATATCTATACTTGTCCTTTTATTTTGGGTTTAAGAATAGATAGAGAAAGGTTTTGATGGCGCTCTGGCCCTTTTTGAGGTTCTCAGTAGTGAACTTATTTAGTGCTGTATTATATTCTGGCACTCTTGTTTTGCGCACAGTACCTTTAATATATTATAGGAATTCTTAATCATTTTTTTTTTTTTGCTCATTTTTAATTATATCGTTCGAGATTGACCCTGAATATGTGGTATAAAATTATCTTTTCATTTTGTAAGTTTAGATGTTGCTGTTATTTTTTCCCTTTTTTAGATTTTAATAGCGTCGTTAGAATGTTTAAAAACATGACTGGTGTATTTACATTCCGCTGGTGCTTTTGTGTTTCCCCAAGCCTTTTGTAAGGGTCAATTGTACATGTTTGGTTAGAGAAGTTTTTGTGCTTCAGGTCATGTTTTATTACCTTGTTTTTGCCATTTTTATTTGATTTAGGTAAAATGATCTGAGAATTTTAGTTACCCGTGTGTTGAGGATAAAATGTGTGAATTACTTATAATTTTGGTATTGACATGATTTTACAATATTATTCCACCATCCCTCTGCTAGAAAGTATTTTCTTGCATGTTTATTATGGAAATGTTTGATGTGGTGTTTGTTTGAAGGCGTGTTTAATCCGTAGAGTTTACACGTTGATTCAAATTCCCCTAAATTTTTGCTGAAGATTGTTACAACATTTTGTATTGTATGAATTTTTTTTTTTTTTTTTTTTTTTTTTTTTTATAATAGTAACTATCAATATTGATGGATTTTGTTTATTCTGGAGCAACTTGCTTCAATATCAGCAATCTCTGGCGTATCACATTTGTTTTCGTATTCGAATTACAATCGTTCCAAAGGCCTCCTTTTACTGATAAAACTTGTTTCTTTGGCTGCTCTTTTTATAGATCATCGTCGTGTATGACTATTCAGATTCCTGCCTTACTTGCGCTTTCAACTTTCACATTGATCCAAGTTGGTATCTATGATCTGGGTCAGGTCTTGGATATGTCTCCCGTGAGGTATGTCTGTCACTTCGTGGGAACTTTTAAACCATTGTTTTTCTTTTCTCTTTCGTGAGGTACATGAATTACAAAATCGTGGCCCCAGGAGACGTGTCAACCTGAATTTTTCTTAGCTGTTCTTGAAAAGAGCTTTGGTTCATGGCTTAAACTATTATCATGAATATTCTGCAACCTTTGCAAGAATTTACATTATTGATGATGGTTTGGATATATTTTGGTATATTAGATTATAAGCTTTGCCTGTTGTGTGAAGTCCATTTATACTATAGTTATTCCCTTCAATAACAGAGATGACTATTACTTGTTGATTTTATAATATAACTTTTTTATGCAGTAGCATTAGTCTATCTTGTCACTACTGGCTCTTTTGTAAATTTGTTTGTTTATGAATCATCTATTTTAATGTTGTTACTGTTCTTAGAATATTTTTATTTAGATTGTTCATTACTTCGCTTATAGTTTATTTATATCTTATTTCCTTTCCTCACTTGGCTATTTTTTCCTGTTGGAGCCCTTGGCTTATATTAATAATGATGATAATAATAATATTAATAATAATAATAATAAAGCGTAGGAGTGCTTCGTTTATTTATAGTTGTGTATCTGGGTAAATACATATATAATGTTTTAGCTGATAAAAAAAAAAACTTCATTTGCACAAGCTAAAACAGTGATATTATCTTTCTGAAAGAAAGAAACCTAAAGGGCGTGTGGCTTCAAACCATCGGGGTTGCGTAGGTTAACTCCGATGAATAGAAAGGCTTTGAAGAAAGTAGTCTTGTGGCCGACCTAAAGGTTGTTTATGTCTCCCTCCTTGAATAATCCGCAAAATATCTTCCTCGTTTCGCACGCTCCTAAGCCTTTGTCAGAACGAGCAATGGACGGAATTCGCATGTGGGGTCGTTTGGAGTAGACAGCTTTTGTCTGATGCGGGGATGGACAGGGAAGGTCCTCTCGTTTATTGGTTAGAGGAGCTCCATTATGTCTTTGGTAGGGAAGACGGAAGGTAGAACTTTTGTAAATGTATCAATTATGATATTTATTCTGAATTAAAGATCTTTATTATTAGTATTATTATTATTATTTTTATTATTATTATTATTATTATTATTATTATTATCATCATTATTATTGTTATTGTTATTATTATTATTTAAAAGTAAATTTTGGTATTCTCTTTAGAATATATTATAGATAATAACATGTATTTGCACCCGTAGGTTAATTTCACTTCTTCGAGCGTAATTCTAAACAATTTTACTTTTAGTATTTTTGTTTTCTTTTGATAAGAATTTGTTCCATTTTTTAGTACTTTCCCACGGCATACCATGTGTTTTGGGTTGTGTCGCCTTCTGTATACCGTAATTTTGAAAGGGCGTGAGTTTTAGGGTATTTTATTTGACCATGACATTCGGTGCCATTTGTCACAGAAGAAGAAAGGCGTGTAAGTAAAAGAAGGCAGCTTTGTCCGCAAAAGGAAATTCCTTCGCCTTTGAAGTCGCTGGGTATCTCAAAGTCGCGTAGGGAGTCTCACCAGTAGTTCTTGTGGTGCTTTGTCAGTTGACCATCATTGTGTTGCCATATTCGTTTCCTTGGGCAAGAATAGGGAGAAGAAAGGAAGCAACCTGGTAGAGGAATCTAACCACCAATCTCTCCCCCTTCCTCTTCGTTTTCCTTTTACATCCTTTCTTTTCATCCTTCTAGTTACCTGTGCAGCACCGGGATATATTTGGTGAAAGTAATACGACGGAATCGAATTAGGAATTTCAAGCAATGTCTCGTGCTTGTTGTTTCTTTGTTTTAAATTGCATGCAATTTTAATTTTCAACCGATACATGCAGCCGTTTACCATTTGCTATTTGGGGTCAGTAAAACTTATAACTTTAATTTCATTAAACTATTACCTGTTTATTTTTTATCAGACATAACAGTATGATTCTATACCTTTTTCAAAGAATGCGTCACTTATTTGGTAAGTTCCTGTTTCGATGTTAGCAACATATCACTTTTTGCTCTCAGGGAACTATTTTCATCTTTTAGAGAGTAATAGAAATAAAAATAAAAAAAAATGAAAGGGGAAAAGCTACACTTAAAATACTCATGGCACATCAAATCAATAAAAAGTTTCGTTTGTTTACTAGGAACTGGAATATACTGGTTGATAACCAGAGGAAAGTTTTTTTTTTACGAGTAGTTGCATAAGAGCGATGTTACTAAGGGCATGAGGCTCACAATAATGGCACACGTGTCGTGCCACGCTCGTCTAACAGAACCACTCCGAGTGCCACTAACCTCGTACCCTTGTGAGTGTGCCAACAAGCACCCACTTCCTCTTGTGTTTTGCTCATGTCTCCTAGGTACCCCAACGTCCTTCCTTATTCGTCTGAGGTTATCTACTTGTCACGTTAATACAAAGTTATGCTATTTGTAGCTCACACTCATTTGGGTCTTCATTTCTATCTGATCCA
>NC_090761.1:44780485-44850485 GCF_036898095.1 Palaemon carinicauda
ATATATGTGTGCGCGCGTGCGTGCATTTGGGACTGCTTTCCTCTGATGAAATTTTCATTAAATGCAATTGCCTTAGTGACGCAAACTTGTTTCCTACAGGAATCTTTGTATTTGCTTAGTTTCTTCAGATTCTCCGGCCTTTGGTTTAAGAAACGATGATTGGATAAACTGAAATTAATAATCATCGCTCCTTTAATCAGTGGCTCATGGTGGGGAATCTGAAGACTACGTAAATACCAGTATTCCTACAGGAATTACGTTGATGCCGCTAAGGAAATTGCCTTTAATGAAAACTATAGATCTATCTATCTATCTATCTATCTATCTATATATATATATATATATATATATATATATATATATATATATATATATATATATATATATATATATATATATTAAAATGGGTATGTTTGTATTTTTGTTTATAGGTTAGGATTTGTCATTATATTAAGGTCCTTACATATTAAAACATATTGACGATAATATGTATTCTCTTCCGTTAATAGCCTTGTCTCCAAGTACCACCCTTTCCGACTTAAAATTTTACAAGGAGCTCCATAGTTATTGATATTCGAGAAATAAGCTTGAGGTTGGCGTGCAGCTACTCTGTGTCTGATGCTTACGAAAGCAGCCTATTGATATGGAAGAAATGAATTTGCAAAATCTTCGTCATACAAATCATGTGTCTGTATGCAGTGAGGATAACTTAGGAGCGTCGTCAGAGTTTGTAGGAACCTAGTCAAGAATATCAAGAATATGAGATTGTATCCGTGCTAGGCAATTAGGTTGGGTTTAAGCTTCATTCATATTCGATTGCTTCGTTGATGAAGGATGATTTCTTTTTTAATCAACACTAATTAGTTCTTTGTTGAGTATGATTGTTTGTGATTGGTGAGTCCGATGAATTTTGCGCTGTCTTGAAATTCTGATTTTTATATATGGCTATGTAAATATTTCATCTTTTGGTAAATGAAGTGGTTTACTATATACTTCATAGAGTCTTTTTATGCCTTTCAGTTGAACACAATTGTGAAACTTAAATTTAGGGGAAATAATCAAATACTAATTTTGTAACTATTTTATTAGGTACAGACCTTAAAAAATGTGTGGTAGGAAACATGAGTCCTTGTTGAGACATATATATGTATATGTGTATAATATATATATATATATATATATATATATATATATATGTAGATGTGTGTATATATATAAATATATATATATATATATATATATATATATATATGTAGATGTGTGTATATATATATATATATATATATATATATATATATATATATATATAAACTGCCCCAAAGTGATGTTAAAAAAGTGAATTAATTGTGGCTTTTATGTATCCACGCGTTTCTCGGTAATCATTATCATCAAGTTATTGTTGTTTTGTAACCGTAATTTAGTTTGTGAATTATGATTTTTGGGGTTAATTTATCGACTTAATTCATGGTTGAACTTTGTAATTACAGATAACAGACTACTAATTGTAGGGATGTTTTGATGGTCAATTAATACGATAATTCATCATCGTTAGCATCATCTAGGTTGTCAGGGGTAGAACGTGGAAAGACCCAAGTCATTCTATCACCATTTTCCTTTTGTTATTCTAAAGGGAAAGTAAGAAAGGCTATTATACGCCAGTGTTCTAATTTTGACCTTATAGGCGATAAAGATAAATTGATTTTACTTTGCTTTCTTGAAATAAAAGGCTTACGTTTTATCTTTCCATTTGTCAGACAGAAGCCTAAGCTGTCTATTGAGAAACACGAATAGTAGAAAATATCCTCGAGTTATAGAGGCAGTAATGGTGAGGTGCATGTTAACATCTCACGTGTTTTGGCTTTTTTACTACCTCATCATATCAAAAAGTTTTTACGTACGTAGGAGTTTATATGTTTGTAAATAATGTTAGATATTTTATACGTGTTGTATATTAGAAATAGCTTTTCTATAAATATCTGTTATGATGAAAAGATGTACTGAAAAATGGAAGTCACATGAAGCAGAGATGTGAGGCGCTGAAAGCGAGATGTGATTAAAATGACCAGTAGAAGGATGTTGTTGTTATGTTAAATATTCTTACCAATATTAAATATAAATAGAATCTATTTCTGACTCTTGAAAGTGGTGTAAGGTTATATCTCTTGGCGCGCAGTAGTTAAATTACTCGAAAATGTTTAGAAAAATTGAATCACATTCACGTGTTTTGGGACAAATTGATAACATGAGCAGAATATTAATGTGATTAAAAACACGTGGTGTATCTTTTCAATTCCACTTCACGAATCTTGATTTTTTATTTAGGTCTTAACATCTTGCAATGTAGATTTCAGTGGCTAAGTTAATGCAGATTAGACACCTCGTATTCTCGTAATTTTTCCATTAGTGCTTCAATAACAACAATTATCCCCGGGGAGTTTGGTCAGTTGCGTAGTTTCTACGTGCAAGGTGCGGCATACTCAACATCCATGGTACTTTGACGTCATGTTTCTTGCTGTACGTCAAATCTCCTCAATTGGCTAGCATTCGCAAAACTTCTTCCAGACGACAAGAATGCAAATATGCCAAGTATTCGATTGTGGTCAGGAGCCGCTGCAAGTTTGTAAACAAAGAAACATGCATTTGTGCATCTTATGTGTATATATTGGTTTTTCTAATAGCATTCCTAATGAACATAACCATGAAGAGACATGGGTCTGAGCGGCCTGTCCTTTGAGATGATATCTGGGATGGCTATTTACGTCAAAAGAAGCCTATTGTTGTTGCATCAATATCAGTTTTGTCATGATTGATTTAGAACGACGGCTTTCACCGACCCCTTATTCGGTGAATTTCGTATTTGATAATGTGTGTATAATTCAAGGGAATGCTGTTTCGGGATATTATGTAATTCTGAATTGAATTAAATTATGTAATTCTGAATTGAATTATAGTCATAATGCACATGGATAGTTATAGATATACTCATAATTCCAATGGGTATTTCTCTCTCTCTCTCTCTCTCTCTCTCTCTCTCTCTCTCTCTCTCTCTCTCTCTCTCTCTCTCTCTCTCTCTCTCTTTATATATATATATACACTGTATATATATATATATATATATATATATATATATATATATATATATATATATATATACATACACTGTATATATAAAGAACTATTCCTTTATCAGGATTTTCATCGAAGTTGCCTAAACAGGGTCAGCGTAGGGTCGCATGATGGCATCTTTGCAAGGTCAAAAGAGATATACCTCTTCGGCGTAACACCTGAACCCGGTTCCCTATCTCCTCTTCATTCTTTCCCCTACAACAAACCTCTCCTACTCCAGCATTATACAAGAGGGTTTTCAGAAAAAATTGTGATGATGAATGTCTTAGCTATTGTATTAAGGTAGGGAGTGGGTGCAAGGATGGCTTGTTTACTGTTTTCTTCTTCAATGAGTTATGTTTACCTCGTATTGTATCTGTTGTTTTCATGTTGCCAAACCCTTTCTTTAAAGATATTTATGAATGTTTCGGTAATTGTGGTATATTCACTGTTGTGCCGCCGACATGGGTATTCTAAGATATTAGATTGGAAATGGAATTAGCTTTTTTTCATCGGAATAATTCTTCATTGTAGTTGTATGCAATTGGAAGGGATCATAACTGTTAAAAAAATAACCAAACAAAAAAACTTCCTTTGCTTATTGCTTATTTATAAATAAAGCTGTTTAATTCCTATCATGTAAAAGGAAATTAATTGTAGTCATGCGTTTTACAAGGTACTTCATAACTTATACGATTGATTTTATATTGTAACTGGTGGTAGTTATTCTTATATCAAAATATGTTTTTAATTTCTCTCAATTGGTCGTACTTGTATCCCGAGATGTTATGACCTGCCTGTCGTATTGTCTTTTATTAGCCATTTCCCAAGTCTCATACTGGTACCCCTAGACATTTTTATTCCCCTCTGTCTTGTTTGGTTAAGGCTGTTGTGACATGTTTAGTTGCAGATTAAATGAAGGGCAATGGACAGAGGCGCGTGGTCATAGGCCTAGAAGCCTTTCGTCCCCAGAGGAAGAAATTATGGCCCATTGGCTACGAATATGAGGCCATTAAGGGTTATGTTACAGTCGTAAGTGGCGGTTTGTGTGTAAGCCTTTTTATTCTGTCAGTAGGTCACCAAATAGGGGAGATATATTATCTACTTTGTGGATACATGTGCTGTATGGTATTAAGTAACTTGAAATGTTGTATTTATACGTAATTAGATATCAATAAGATTATTTTGAAGCTGATTTTATCTCCATTTTCTATTACCTGAAGATTCATGTAAGAAGTTACACCTTTCTGTTAGTAGGTATTTATTATTTATATTGTGGTTTCACCGAGCGCTTAGTTTACCGAATAAAAAAATAATTAAACAAAGTGTTAAAGTTAGTGGAGTGACCTCTAATAATCATGCTGTTAAAATATTCTTCTAACCTTCAATCTAAGTTTTAAATTGTTGACATTAATTTTGGCACATTGTGTCCTTATATATCGAAAAATATTGTGAGAATTCAATATTATTCTTGCATATCTTCCCTGCGCAGTGACAAGAACAATATAAAAAAGGGCCTTGAATACATCGTGCGTTAGAGTACAGAAAATTACTGTATTTACCAGTCATTCAATTCTGGTTGCTTGACAAATTGACATTTATTTTAGGAATGGGTCGTTTTTATATCATGGCAAAGCGTCTTTAATTCCCTTATGTATTTTGTTTAATTCGGGGGGATGGGACCTATAAGTCAAGGTCACTTTTGATTTATAGTTAATATCAGGGAATTATATACAAGTTATTATCTGACAAGAGCAAAAAAGTTTGATGTCCTTTTTATTACGCACGTTGTGAGGATTCGTGCATCAGAGAGAGAGAGAGAGAGATTGTGTACCTCTCTTCCTTACTGTGATTAATTACTAAATAGGTGTGGCTTAATAAGAGGTTTCAGTGTGTTGAACAAGGAAGTAGTAAATGCAGCAGTAGTATTAACATCGTTTCTTATCCTTTGGCTGCTGACTTGAGGTATAATATCTTTAGCGTGAGATGTGTGGTCACCAAAGTACCTTTTACATAGGACCCCCACAAATTTGCCTCTTCTTAAATGGGTATGTGGGTCACTTTAAGGCTAACCGATGCGAAAGCGTGGAATATTTTAGGCAGAACTGTTTGTCCAAACAACTTAACTGTTTCGTTTAGTTTGTCTGTGTAAGATGTTTCAGTATGTTCTTGATCGATTTAACGAAGAAAATAAGAAATTCTTACTGAAATGAACACTACTGGGAGTTACACACTCAGGTGTCTTTAGTGTTAGTAGATTCAAGACATAAAGTAACAGCCATATATTTTCTAGATTGTTCTTTATTCGTCTTGAAGAAATGTAAAAATCGAAGCAGATATGTGGTAAGACTTTGTTAATCTTAAGAGAATGCGACCTTGTATCTATGGGAGTTTAACGTAATTTATGACCACCAGTTCAAAATCTATTGTGAGGAAAATGGTCTGGGTGACATAAATATCGGTTCTTTTTGTATTTGCTAAGCGTTCAGACCACCAAGTTTTTAACTCGCCGTGGGGAATTGTATATGAAGCCTGCATATTTTGGCATTTATAATAGTACCTTTTCATTATTGCTGGCATTTTATTTGCATCATTCTAAGAAAATTGTTGATTTTTTCTAACCTAATTATGACATTATTATTATTATTATTATTATTATTATTATTATTATTATTATTATTATTATTATTATTATTAGCTAAGCTACAACCCTAGTTGGAAAAGCAGGATGCTATGATTATGCTCAAGGACTCCAACAGGAAAAATAGAGTAACGAGGAAAGGAAACTAGAGAATAAATAAATTGCAAGCGCAAAATACTTTAAGAGCAATAACAACATTAAAACTGGCCTTTCATATATATATATATATATATATATATATATATATATATATATATATATATATGTGTGTGTGTGTGTGTGTGTGTGTGTGTGTGTGTACTTCCAGATCTGTTTTATTTACTTCGTGTTAAAATGTCATAAAATCGTTTAGCTCGAACGTTTTTATGACCTTATCAAATCGTATTAAACTACATGATTAGGATATCTCAGCCCCTTCCTCCCAATTCGAATTAAGTAGCGATTAAGTAGATATTGTCATGCTCAAGGATAAGCTCAAGGATTTAGTAGTAGGATGTGTAGAGGAGATTACGATGATCTCTTAAGCAGGTAACGGTTAGCTGATGCTGTCGGATCCAGTCGACTCTTGAAAGGATGTACTCTTGCTCCGTTTTATTTTGGTAGAAATTTTATCGATACCGTTAGATTCGTAGATAAAATTTTCTGGGTGTTTTTAATTGTGGATTAGAGCGCAGAAAAAACGTGGGGTCTTATATTTAGTATCTCCCTTATATAATAAAGAACAACGTGTCTGCCTATATACATATATGTACATACAAACATACATACATACATTTTATATGTGTATCTATCTCTCTATCTATATATATATATATATATATATATATATATATATATATTTATCTATTATATATATATATATATATATATATATATATATATATATATATATATATTTCCGGTCACGTTCAGCTACATTGCCAGACGTATAAATGCAGTTTCCCCGTCGTTAGGGTAGGGGAAAGATGTAATCATACCCTGGTGATACGGGGTACCCCGAGATGTACACTCGGAAACAACAATATCCCACATATTGCCGAAACTGCCAAGTTGTAGTTAAGAAAGGGGGGTGGGTTGTAAGGGTTGAATCTGTGTGCGCATGTGTTAGTGATCTGTCTAAATATATAGCAGTCATTATTTACGGGTTGCGTACACTAGCTTTTCATAATATACATTACTGTCATATTAAACTAATCACCGTACACTCATCGAAATCGTGTATGAAAAAGCGAATGCGTTCAAATGCTGTTAGAGACACTGGCTAAAGTGAGAGAGCGAGAGATGGTGGACGATAGAAGAGGAAGAGTGGTTTCCTGTGAAGGCCTAGCAATGACAGCTTTCATAAAGATAGCAAACATCGTGGGACAAAGTTTGCAACTTTGTTAAATGGCGTAGAACCAATATCCCTCTGGTTTGGAGAGAAGGAGAGAGAATCAGGGTCTTGCGTCTTTTGACTACTGTAAATATTGTCAAAATCATTTATTTGTATTTTGAAAAAATAATGCATTATTTTTTAATAATGAGAATATTCACTCGTGTATATATATATATATATATATATATATATATATATATATATACATACATATATATATATATATATATATATATATATATATATATATATATATATATATAATGGACAGATGGCTATGTATCAGGTTAGTGAGATCGGTGTTACTGTATGGACATGGGTCGTGGTATGACAATAAAACAATATCCAACAGATTTTGCAGATTTGAGAACAAAGCTCTCAGAAGCATATTGGGAGTTAAATGGCAGGACAGGATTAGAAATGAAACTATAAGAGATTTCTCGAGTGCCATATGTGGATGAGATCATGGTGAGGGGTAGATGGAGATAGTTTAGTCATGTTTTTCGCACTCCCCAAGAGAGATTAGTTCACTAAACTTTCAACTGGGCTCCACAAGGCCCTAGAAGAGTTGGAAGACCCAGGCCTACATGGCTGAGGACTATGAAGCGTGAAGTAGATGATGAATGGAGAAGTATTGATTTAAAAGCTCAAGATAGAGACGACTGGCGAAAATCTAACCGAGGCCCTATGTGTCAATAGGCGTATTAGATGATGGTAATGATTATATATATATATATATATATATATATATATATATATATATATATATATATATATATATATATATTATATAGATTGAGAGAGAGAGAGAGAGAGAGAGAGAGAGAGAGAGAGAGAGAGAGAGAGAGAGAGAGAGAATTTTTTTAGTTCCTGTCTTCCATTACTTTTTTTCACATTTCCGTGGTGTGAGAAAGATTTGAGGTTCATGAGGTTTACCCAAATTCATTCGTGGTCAGAATTCACGGAGCGTTTTATCCCATGGCGTCAATTCCAATATCATTCAGCTGTGAAATAATCTTTCGTTTTCAGAGTGCGTAGATTATTTATTCTTTGATAATTCATGAGATAGTTCTAGTCGAAACGTTTAAAGTGAGAATTAACTGTAAAATATAGTTTCTAAACCTTCACCTTGTCTTTTCTATTTATTTGTCTTCCACAAAGAAACATAAGGTTTCTGTAGTAATCTTATCCCAAATAAGATATTTCATATAAGTAAAGAAGAAAACTTTAGCATTAATGCCTCTTTATTAGCGATGACTGTGATAAAGTTTTATTCATATATCAAGACTTTATCCACTAGATAGCAATTTTCTGTCTCTCATAAAGTTTACTGCTACAACTAATGCTCTTTCAAACTTCCCGAAGAAATTAATGGGGGAAAACAAAGCAAGAAAAGTTTTTGCAATACAAAATTGATTTCCGACTCGGTAAGACTAATTTTTATAGTATTTTGGCAGATCATGAAAAAAGATTCTTCGAAGTTTTAGTTTGTGTCAGACTTTACGTATTTTGAAAGCAATTTTTTTCATGACAATAATCTTAATCATATAAAATGCCATTTTTATACCCGACACCTTTTTGTTTTTTTCGAAGTTTCGTAACACAATGTTATTAGAACAACCATTTGTCGGCCGGAAATGATTTCGTCCTGATAATTAGTTTACTCCCTTTCAAATGATGGAATTAAAATTAGAGATAGTATTTTTAGCGACAGAACAATGGCATTTGAGGTCGATGATGTCATTTTAGCGATCGAAAATCTTTGCAAGAGGTCAAGAGGTTAATGTTTATCGCAATGAAATCCGCAGGGAACGGGAGAATGTGGTTCGAGAAGTGGATGTGCTGAGAGATTACACTTTATAAAGCCTAGACTTTCTGGATGTTTTATTTTGAAAGTTCAAGTCTATTTAGGAGGGATGACCTGTATTGTCTGCTTAAGGGGAATTGTGTCCGTATTTTTTACAAATTACTTCGGCTTTGCTTCGAAATTCAATTTAAGTTCTTCAGAAAAATTTTTGCGAATCTCCCAAGTCGTCTATTTTGGAAAAATTTCTAGAATATTTTGATTACAAATGCGTTTTTTATCCATTTGATATTTTCTAATGTTAGTTCAATTTACCTATAAAGAAGAGAAAGCACCCAATCGAAAAAGATACTATATTTTTCTATAAAATGGTCAACTTTTCTGGTCCACTCAGTACATCACCATTTATGATCACATATGGCCTCGCCATACCGTTTTCACACCTGACAACTCTCAAAACTAAAGTCGCCCTTTGGGCATAACGCTAAAAGGACCTATATTCTATTGCCTTACTTTTTTACCCTTCAGTGAGATTAGTGACTTAATGGTGCAGTACTTCATCATTTCTGTCATTCATTTTATCCTAATATTTAACTGCTGGTTATATGGGTGACTCAGAGAAAAGAGAACACAGTCGTCACGGGTATATTCACACCCTAGCTGCTGGATTTCTTTACAGATTTGTACCAAGTATCATGTAGCTAGTCATCTGCGTCCTTTTTTCTCTTTTACATGATAGCCAATTATAATCTTCAGTAAATCTCATTTAATTCAGTGTCCGTAATGTTTAAGGGTATTTTCGTTTCGTTAAGAATTTAGTGATAACTGAAAAATTTAACTAGCATTCATCGGATCCCCCGCCCCCCCCCCCTCTCTCTCTCTCTCTCTCTCTCTCTCTCTCTCTCTCTCTCTCTCTCTCTCTCTCTCTCTCTCTTTCTCTCTCTCTCTTTACATAAAGTGGCCAGGTGGTTGGTGAGCTGACGCGGGGTGGGTGGTTCGCCATCCCAAGCCCAAATACACCTGGACTTCTGAATGGAATGGCGAGCCCTAGGGGACCCTCCCTGACGTCATGGCCTCGGGGAACCCCCCTCCCCTATGGCATGCTTTGGGAAGGGGGCACATTACGCACGTGTCTTCCTCCTCCTCTCTCTTCTTGTGCCATTCACCTTGTTCATTAGCTTGCTATTCAACAGGTAATTGTATGTTACCTCTTTGGCAAATAAATGTTTTATGAACATTGATGTTTAATTATAATGAAAATCGTTTTCACTCTATTCCAAGTGTTTATATATCAAATACTTTGATCTGTAAGTTTAGCATAAATTTAATATTGTTTGCACTGCATTTCCACTTTCTAGATTAGTAAGGTTTGTCAATGATATTCGTGTAATTGTTAAGAATATTCTCGGGGTATATTTTTTTTTTCTGCTATCCTATAAGCCATCGTGTGACTGCTATAACCATTCTCTCTCTCTCTCTCTCTCTCTCTCTCTCTCTCTCTCTCTCTCTCTCTCTCTCTCTCTCAGGTTGCGAGTTGGGCGTTGGAAAGGTATGATAATATGTAAGATCTCAGAAGATTATTATAATGAGTGTTTTTGTGTTTTATTTTTATATGATAAAATAATATGAATGCAGAGGAAAAGACATAGGGTAATACTTCAACGTCTATATAAAAATATGCGTTGCTTGAGAATGTGAGTGTTTTGCTACTTCAAAGTGCGAAAATTGATATTTAGTTATATCTGGGAAATATTAGATATTGTATTAGTTTTTTTTTCTCATAAAGTATGTTTCCCCTAAGAATTTATTCGTGTATTTATCTTTTAGATTAGCCCTTTGGGATTACGAAGTACTATTTACAAATATATTTTCCCTGTGACCAATTAATTCTTTTATAACCCTAAGCTTTAGAGGTGTGGACGTACTCGAGTGTAATACGGAAATAGGTTCAAATTCATAGTCCTTGAGAAGCATCAATTCTAATTCTGTTTAAAACGACAGTGGTATGACATGATTGCTAATCGTGATGGAAAGTTCTCTAATTATTACTGTTACTCATTATATCTCTTCATTTGATCAACGCCCTTAGTCCCTTAATCACCTCTCTCATCTGTACTGCTCTCTTGGTTTAGGTAAGATGCTATTTCAAATAGATTTTATTCTGATTATTTTTTTGGCAATTTGTTCCCTTCCTGATAAATTTTCTCAATATATCTCCGATGTTTGATAGTATGAGTTAGAAAAATAGCTTATTAATATTCTTATAAGCTTATTAATATTCTTATCACCTTGATATGCTATGTTTTTGCTATAAACCCCTTATTACGCGTACTTCTGTAACTCTTGGTCGCTCATCCCGGAGAAGAGAGAAGCTCGGGCAAGCTGTGCTTTGCCTCCTCCATCCTCGGGTTCTCCTCCTCCCTCCTCCCCTCCTCACTACTTAGTAGTGAGTGGAACTGAGGAGCGAGGGAGCCGCCGCCGCCAGAGTTTGAAATTTTAGTATGTGTGTGGCTTGTGTCGTGAGAGGGAGGTGTATGTTCCTCTCTCGATAAAGCCCTTCTCAGAAAGTCATTTCTAGTCATTTTCAAGCAACGTTTATCGTATTTAGTATTACGTCATCAAAGGATATATACAGTAGTTTATGTAGAGTGCAACAAATTGAATATTTGTAGTTGTTTTATTGGAGAAAGGTGCATTTTTTGAAGAAAAGTGATGGGTGGTGACCCCTGTGTATCCAAAGTGTGCGGTTAGTTAACTTCAGATGAGGAAGGATTGCATTTGTAACATGTTCCAGCATTGCTACAACAACCAGGATTCAACTGTGCCCTCGTCATCGCAGTGGATATAACCCAGTCGTAAGTCTCGAGTCAATGTGATTTCTTAGTAACTTTCCAAGCATTCGAACTGAGTCTCCCTTATGGGCAAACGAAAGGTAACTGGTGACCAACGTCTGTCGCTGAGTCCTCCCGTGTGATTTCCTTTCTGGGGAGAGGATTTGAATGGGTCAAATTGGACGCTTTGAAGACGTTGACGATGTAAACATCTGGATTGCATGATGATCGCTGCATATTATCTTGATTCTAGATCTTGAATAGATGCTGGCTGCGTTAATGTTTCAGGCGGATATGTGAATAGAAATTTGGACCTTTTGAGGCTTTACCTTGCATGCATTTGTTAATATTTGGGCACTCAATTCCTTCGTTTTCCGGACTCTGGGTGTGTCGTAATGTTTGCTTTTGCATATGGTAATGAACAGGAGATTTGTTTATAGGCGTTATGTGTAGCCCACTCGGTTTGCCTTATATAATTTTTAGTGTATCCTAAGATATCTATCTGTGCTTATAGTGTAATCTGAATGAACTTGGACACATAATTAAGCTTTGTTATTCTTGGTTCATATATTTATTATGATTTTGTGATGGCCGATGTGGTAACGCCAGACTGGGGTTCGAGTCCCACTCAAACTTGTTAGTTTCTTTGGTCGCTGTAACCTCACCATCCTTGTGAGCTAAGGATGGGGCGTTTGGGGGGGGGGGGTAGCCTATAGATCTATCTGCAGAGTCATCAGCAGCCATTACCTGGCCCTCCTTGGTCTTAGCTTGTGTGGAGAGGGAGCTTATGTGCTGATCATATGTACAGTATATATGGTCAGTCTCTAGGGCACTGTCACTGTCTCTTGCTCCTGCCATTCATGAGCGACCTTTAAGCCTATAAACCTAGGATATTGAATCTTCTTTGTTCACTGGCTATCCTTGTGTATATATCTATAGTATCTTATCATCCAGCATCATCATAGTGATAATAACTAATAATACTATACTTTATTTCACTTCATGACCTAATGCAAACGATTCTGATATACAGTATAAAATATATTAAGATTAAAATTGAACAGTAATAAATACTAATTAAGTAGGATTCACAGTAAGACAGGAAATAAAGTTATAACACCGTAATTATGATTATGACAGCAATGAAAATAACAGAGGTGTTAGTAATTTACTTAAAGGACAGTGCAAACTAGAGGATGATCTGCTCTTCCTCGATTGACCTTCAGTGAAGAAAAGTAGCAGGGGACAGTGTAATTTGATACCAGAAATAAGTGATGCAAAACAAATAAACAACACATATCAAAGTTATATGTTGTGTAAAAAGATAAAAAAACCGAGCGGTATCTTTATACTATATTCTCGTTTTACCATCTCAATTTGTTTATTGTTTTCTCCTAGCTGTTTTGGATTATAGGATTGCTGCCGTTTCTTAGTATGAGTGTCTGATCCTGTCTTATTGGGTCCTGCTCTGATGATCATATTCATATTGTTTGGTCTGCTATCTATGAACATACCAATAGGAGAATGGTAGCGAGTTTAGACGCCCATGATGTCATTATAAACTAGAGGGGCACTCAGAAGAGGGCATGCCTTCACCACGCCTGGCAGTCTTATTTTGCTCTGAACTTCATTGTGTACTTGTAATTCTATGTATTTTCTTCAAAATCAAATGAATTTGTCCTTGGGTCATACCTCACATGTGCATCAAGTTTGGTTGAGATTGGTTCAATAGTTTTTGAGTAATGTTCACAAACAAAAAGTAAACTAACAAATTATTTACCATTTATTAACATTGCCATTATTTTAAAAGTACTGCTGAGTATTGGTACTCTATCCAAAATGTTACAGATTCATCCTTGGAACATACTCAACATTGCTACCAAGTTTGGTTAAAATCGGTATAGTAGATTTTGTGTAAACTTGCTCACAAACAAACAAATAAATGAATGACGACAAGGGTGAATACTCACCCTTCGCAAAACCCTTCGATTTTGCCGAAGGCAATAAGGTTTTGGGAATTATTGTGTCTTATATTCAGCCTGCTGTTTGGTATATTTATTCAAAATGTTTTCTACACACACACACACACACACCTCTGCGTGTGATACTGTCTTGCTCACACAAATTTAATGCCGAACGGACTCCCAAAACAATGCATAGCTTCGCAGAACTAGAAAACGTTTATTATTTTTATATCTATGTTTAGCGATTTACAACTGGGTGACATCGATTCGGTTGAAATGGCACTGCTTTATAAAATGCAGTTCCAAATACATCAGATGGGCGTGGCGAAATCACGTATTTTATTTTCAATAGCTTTTACCTTCGTTTTGTTAACCTTCTTGTCCCGATTTTCAGAGGGAGTGACAGAATAGCATTCCGTTTGTGTCGGTTCGTATGCATGGAGTCCCGCCCTCCCTTGTTTATAGGCTGATGCCGCCCGCACTTTTCATATGATACCCCCACCCTCCTGTTTTTGTTTATATTTAGAAACACGCTCGCTGTTCGGGACATTTATTCAGCTGTACTGTACTTTAGTTATTTTACTCGTCTTCAAACTAATTTCTTGCATTTTTTTTCTGCAGAAAGTGTGAATGGGTGTATGTAGGTGCCTCAAAATAATAATATTTAAACCTTATATTGAATGCTAGCTGGTAGTGTTCATATATAAACGCATTCGTTTGCAAGTAAATGGGCTAATAAGTGGCCGTTGGAATGAATGGAAGAAGATGGATAGTACCTTCGTTGATATATATATATATATATATATATATATATATATATATATATATATATATATATATATATATATAGATATAGATATATCCAAGCGATCCCTTCCTTCTTTCACTTAATTATAAAAAGGGTAATTTTTTTGTTAGTAAATCGTTCATTTTGATTTTATTAGCCATGAATATATTTATGTACATCCGCCTCTTTGAAGATGACATCACCACCATTTAAATGCTGGCAATATGAATACGTAGCTACGATGACTGGCAAGTTGTGTTATTTGCACCGAGTATAAGTTTGAAAAAGGCAGTCATCATCCTCGTCGGGTTTCTTACAGAATTAATCTGGTTGATAAAAGAGGTACTGTGTCATGGCAATAAGCTGCTTTTTTAGTTGGGTTTCCAGGGAAATCGCGTAGATGTTCTTTTCCACCTCTTGGTTGGGATAATCCTTTTTGTCCACATGTCGCATCTGTTTGAAAATCATCCCGATGGAAAGTTGGTTTTGTTGATATGAATCTCTCTCTCTCTCTCTCTCTCTCTCTCTCTCTCTCTCTCTCTCTCTCTCTCTCTCTCTCTCTCTGATAACGCAAGTGGATTATGTAGGATTTTCTTATTTCAATATATCTCTGTTGATATAGCGGTAGATTTAGATTATATACCTGATTATTAGTTGGTTGTTTTTAGCTGTAGCTTTGGCTAGAGAGAAAATCGACATATATGAGAAATCCTTACCCATGGAGGGTGAAACGATTGTGTGTGTATGTATTTCAAAACCTGTACAGTAACACTAAATTCTCATGTTATACTGTTGTAATGCATATAGGATTTCCTTTGTATGGACCGGCATTCACGAGATCGGAAATGTTTCATGATATTTGTAAGGGTCATATGATCAGGCTAAATAAATGGATTCCATTTTTTCTTAGTATTAGTTTGTAAGCCTGACTACTCTGTACATGTATTCTTAAAATGGAAGTAACTGTGTACCTAATTTTACTGCTCGACATAATGAGAAAATTTATGTAATACTTGCTACATTTAACTATTAAAGTATACATTCTCGCTTGTGATGTAAGCTGTCGTGTTTCCTTACTATCATGAGGCTGGATGAGTTGGATAACCCGGTTGTGTTCATGTTGACTTGAACGGCCATTCATGTATCGGATGTGTAATCGATAATAAAAATAGTAAAATATAAACAGGTTCACTTGTAAATCCACTGAACTGACTATATCGGAGACTTCACTGAGTTCAATCCTTGCTCAGAGTTGCTAGTATTCACTGAAACATCACCTACCTATGAGTGACGGGTGGACGGTGGGTCCCGTAGCAGAGTGGTTTTGTAATTATTTATTAAGGTACAAATTCCTTGGACAGTGTTTGATCCCAGATTATCACACCCAAGTCCACCAAGTCGTATATGGGTATTAGTATTTGTAGGGTCAATTTTAATATGTTTGGGACCTCCAATGTAAAAAAGACATTTGCTTGAAAATTTTTGCCCATTCATCACAGAAATGTGGCTTTGAATTAAAACAGAACGCCAGTCGATGCTGCATTCATCTTTTGATTGCTGAGTGAAGGATGATCCACTTGTGAGTAAATTTGAAGAGCAGCTGCTGCATCATGTTTACTCAGCTTACCAGCAGTGCAATGACCCCCTCCCCCTCTCCCTCTGCCTCTCCCTCTCCTTTCTTTTAATACATCTACTTACGCCACTCTCCTCTGTCTTGAACACATTAGCTGGTCCTTTCTTTCTGACACCTCACCCACAATTTTTATCACTTCCAAGTGGTTCCTCACATCTCCTAGTTCTTCACATTTCGCCAATCTACAGTCTACGGCCACTTAACCTTTGAGAATCAATTTACTACATTAGTTTCTTGTCACAGCATGTACCTATTTCAGTCCACATTACTCTACATTTAACTCGCAAATAGTTCCTCATAACAGTCGTACATTTCCATCCAGTATTCTTTAACAGGAAAGCTATCCAATCTTGGAGCCCTTGGGCTCATAGCGACATGCTTTTCCAACTAGGGTTGTAGCATAGCTAGTAATAATAATAATAATGACTGCATGAATTTCTAGTTTTGCTCCCCATAAACACCACATGTCCCAGCCATAGTAAAGCTGAGCCAGTGTTTGCCCTCCCTTCTTCCTGTAATATTATTCAGTAAACACTGCGGGAAAGCGATTACGTAAAGCGTTCTGAGCTTTAAGCGTCAGCTCCTTTAAATTGAGGTCGAGGGGACAGTTCAGGTGGAATAACATGCGGAGGAGGATGTCTTTTTGTTCAACCCACAGGAAGTGACTTCCGGAAACATTACCTCGTCGACAGCAGCTTCTTATTGGGAGTTAACAGCAGGGATGGGATCGGGTGCAGTGGGATGTTCAACATCAAGTCTTTTATTGCTCAAAAATTACTTTTCGCTTGTGAGCACTTCCCTTGATCATTGTTAAGTTCATTGACGTTGCAGTACTGTGTGTGTGTGTATATATATATATATATATATATATATATATATATATATATATATATATATATATATATATATATATATAGATAATGTATAATTAGGATGTTATCAGGATGTTAATTATTTCTTTAAATTGTTGTCTTGATTAGTTCCAAGCCTCATATTCTTCAGTGGATTTAATTTTCACACGAAACGTTCTTTGTTTTCTTACATTTATCGTTGGCGTTTATATAAATTTTAAAATATGCCACTCACTATTAGTAGCTGTTCCACTTTCATTGTCTGGTTATGTGAAGGTATAAGACACTTATGTAGAGGTGGATTATGGGCAAACCCATACAAAAGCTGTAACTTTAAGTTTAGTAAGCTCATGCTTATTTCAGTGTAACATGCTTGTTGGAAGGATTTGGGCATTTATTAGGCTTCCAAGAATTTAGATTAGGTTTTGTAGAGCCTTTCTCTTCTTTGTTTCTATATTTATGAAGCGACCACCTTGGCAAGTAGTTTCTAATATGAAGCATCAAGTAGTTTCTGATATGAAGCATCTGATATGAAGCATCAAGTAGTTTCGAATATGAAGCATCTGATATGAAGCATCAAGTAGTTTCTAATATGAAGCATCTAATATGAAGCATCAAGTAGTTTCTAATATGAAGCATCTGATATGAAGCATCAAGTAGTTTCTAATATGAAGCATCAGTGGTACATACCGTCACCCTCATTTTCTCCACTTGTTGGGAAATAAAAAAAAAAAAAAACTCATTTCCTAATTCTTTATATCATTGTGTTGAGCTTCAATTCACAAATTCTAATTAACAAATTCTTCTGTTAAGAATTTGTGAATTGAAGCTCAAGTCAATGATATAAAGAATTAGGAAAAGAGTTTTTTTTTTGATTTCCCAACAAGTGGAGAAAATGACCTAGGCAGTTAGTTTATGAGGGTGACGATATTTGGATGAGACTAGTAATCAAATAGATATGTAATTTAGTATCAATTTTGTAAAGAGTGTTGACAGGTACTATATCTCTGTGATTAATTTTTATATGTAAGGCTTAATGTAAGAAAAATGTGTATAAATATTTGGAGAGTACTGTAATTAGGCTTCGTAATTTCCAACATAATGCTGGGCTCATACGGCAGGGTAATCTCCCCTTTCGATAATAATAACACGATGTCAGAGAATTATTGAATCTTACCTTGACGTCTTTTATAAAGTGTACATATATCACCACCCTCATCATCATCAGTCATAGTTAGTCCACTGTAGGACAAAGGCTTCAGACACATCCTTCTAGTCCTGTCTGTTTATGATCTCTCTATGCCAGTCTGTACCCGTAAATGTTCTTAGTTCGTCAATCCGTAGTCTTCTCTTCCTTCCCCTGCTTCTTTTGCCATCTCTAGGAACGTATTCTGCGATTCTTAATGTCCATCTATTATATCTCATTCTCATTTTATATGTCCTGCCTATGTCCATTTTCTTTTCTTATATGTTAGAATCTCCTCTAATTTAGTTTGCTTTTGTATCCACACATACACACACACAAATTTATTTTCGGTCTTCAGTATTCACTTCATTGATTCTCGGGAAATTATGTAGGGTTTTGTTCACAGCACTAACCTAAATCTACCAATAATGACTAACCACCCAGATATAATTTTTCAGTATCTAAGTCCACCGATGCACTATGGATTTTCTAGAATTATCCATAAGACGTTTTGCTGTGAAAGTGAAATATGTTCTCTTCTAACGGATATGCTCGATGGGGACCCCCCCCCCCAAACCTCCCCCCCCCCCCCCCACCCCCCACACACACAAACACACACTCCAGATTGGAAACTACAAAGGAATAAACTACGATGAAAATTAGTCTGGAATTTACTCTCTCTCTCTCTCTCTCTCTCTCCTCTCTCTCTCTCTCTCTCTCTCTCTCTCTCTCTCTCTCTCTCTCTCTCTCTCTGGTTACCTGTCGCACATTGTCTGATTTCGTATATTAAGAGAATATCAAGTTTAATTCTGTTGATAATCTTGTTATATAGCAATTTATCATCATTACCGAGAACTCTGCTAGGGAATATTGATATTGCTTCACCAATTTTTTTGTCTGCTGTCACATTTATATGTTCGGGTACTTAGTAGTATTAATTAGCACACTTTGACATTGACATTCATGCTACAAGTGTCTATTGTCTTCTATTTCGTCGATTTGCGAGGGTTTCATGCTAAAAAACTAATCAGAGAGAGAAACTAATAATCGTAATGACAATTGGCGAGTATTTAACAAGCTAATAATGACAGAAAAGTGCATATTTTTACCCTCTTGAATACAATTTTGCGTGTTATATATGACTGTGTTGCATTTAAGCCTAAAGGTGTACATACGCTGCAACCATAACTCATTTTTATGCCCTTTAACTACCTTGACTGCTTATCGTTAATCATAATAATGGCAGCAGACATGCTAAGGCAAATTAAGGGATCACCTGTCGAAAGCATTACATCTGCGTCAGTGCTTCGCACGAAGGCCTACAGCCTCAGCGTTTTACATGAAATATAAATGATCTCACGCAGCCTCATGGTAGTTCCTGGATTTCGTAGAGTAGGAAGTGTGCGTAGGCCTACGCGGAAACGATTTCACTTTTGCAGGCTGCGGTGATTCTCCGTTGTTTAAGATGAAAACTTTAACGTAAAGGTTTACATTCATAATTCCTCCATATTTTTTTCTTTAGAAATTTTATATCAATGGCAATATGCATTAAGTAATCACTATTATATATCAAAGAGCAAGTATCGGGAGCTATATATATATATATATATATATTATATATATATATATATATATATATATATATATATTATAATATATATTTATATATATATATATATCCCCTTTCCTGGGATAGCGGGGAGTACGCATACCCTGTGAGAGGGGATGCGTGTGTGCATATTTTATTCAAATTTATAGACGTAATTTTTTAGGGGTCACGTACACATAATAAAGGAGGATAAAAGTCATCGAAATTTTTCATTATTGGACGTAGTGAAATGAAACGGGGTTTAATCAGTATGAACTTAATATTTTTTTTTTACATAAGTACACTGAATAAGGGTTTTGAATATTTGTTTCTTACGATGAATAAGAAAGGAATTCATAGGCCATGCGTTCGTGGGAAAAAATTCCGTATGTCAGCAAGTCTTGTCATCACCAACAAGCGTCCTTGCGAGGTGGTTGTGGTTAGCGGAAGTGGGGACAACCAGACCCCACAGCTGCACACACACACGAACACACATGCACACAGTCCGGAACCTGCCTCGTTGGCAGATTTGAGATATATTCTTTGAGAGAGAGAGAGAGAGAGAGAGAGAGAGAGAGAGAGAGAGAGAGAGAGAGAGAGAGAGAGAATTTCGTTTTTATGGGGGGTTGTTTTGATTATTGAATTTCTGAGCGATTATAAAGTAAGTCAGAACTGCGAATAGATAGCCTAAACTTCTCTATCTTAATATATATATATATATATATATATATATATATATGTGTGTGTGTGTGCGTGTATATATATATATATATATATAGTGTGTGTGTATACATGTATATATATATTTATATATTTATATATATGTGTATATATATATATATATATATATATATATATATATATATATATATATATATTGTAGACTAAGTTGTTCAGTGCATGTTCACTTGTTCAAGTGTATGAGATGATAGGAATCAAGAAGTGGACAGAACAAGGATGCGGACAAAATCGGACCTTCATGAAACGTTGATTTTTATGGGATTTTTTATTGATCCTGGATTATGCCGTTTCACGTTATATAACCCGAAAAGATGTATTTTCCCTGTGATAAGTTGGGAACGTTGTCAAATAGAAAAGGAAACTCAGTCATTTATGACTTGGCAATGATCCAATGGTATCTTTTTCACAAACTAGTGGTTTTTTTTTTTCTTTTTTAAATGTAAAGTTCTGTATAATTAACATTATTTTTTTCTGTCCAGAGAACTTTCGGGACACGAGTTTATTTTTCAAGTATATACACTTGTGAGAAAAATTACGACTGCTTAAATGCCATACCATGTTTAAGCCTAAAATATTTGCAAATAAATGTGGGCTATGATGTTACAATTGTAGATAATTACGTTGCAGACAAGTTCAGATATCTTGCGTAAATGCTTCTTTTTCTGTATTTACAGTAGTTAACGTCATGAAAAAAATAATTTGACGAATGCAAAGGTATATATTGTCTGTAATGCCTTTGATAAATGAAAACGCATTAGTTTGTCATGGTAAAATAACAAAGGAAGTCTCTCTCTCTCTCTCTCTCTCTCTCTCTCTCTCTCTCTCTCTCTCTCTCTTTCTGTGGAGTGGATTTGTTTGTATTGCTCTCGAAGTACTTTTCTGCTATCTTTATGAAGCTTGATTAAACTAATTTATTATATAGGCGACGTTGTGATTGCTCCTGGTTGCTCAGCCTTTATTTTGTTTACATTTCTGTCATCTTTATATTGTCATATTACTAATCTTTGATGGATGGCTATTAAAGAGGACAGGTTTGCCCTTATTTTCAATATGTATAGTTTCCCTTGATTAGAACATTAGCTTTATATACACCCTAATAAGGCCTAAGATATTGAGCGATATCTGTAAAATGGAATTTCAAGCGATTACTATAGAGTTACTATATATTTTTCGTTTAAATCATTATTTTGTCGTATTTTTTATTATAATTTGTAGTATTTAAGTTTCTTTTGCATATTTCTTAAACATATTTTTAATTTGTATTGTGATATCGATATTCAAATATTTACTTTAAAAAAAAAAAAAACTATTTTTCCGGTAAAGGCAAAGGAGCACTTTACTGTACACGTACAGTACATGTCTATAAAGCAAAATATCCTTATTCAAGGTTTTAGTGCTGACACGTGAACGCATATAGTATAGGCAATCATTTTGACTCTCGAAGGCTCTATGATACGGGTACAGAAATAAGGAAATTCTGCAGCTAAGATTATTGCCTTTTTTTCTTAGAAAAGAAATACGTAGGTTCAAGGTTAAGAAAAAAATTTGAAGAAAATGTCACGGCATGTTGTTGCAAACAGGTTGGCCTTCCTCGTTTGTTTCTTCTTATACCCATTATACAGAACAACAACGGAAGCTTAAATTCCTTGTTTCGAGGCCTGTAACCTTCTGGTTATTTCATGACAGATTTGACACTGACACACAGCAGCACATGGTCTGGAGAGAGAGAAAATTATTTTTTTCAAGGGCATTCGTTCTAATCACAGAAAATCTATTTTGCTTTATTCACGATCGTCCGTTCTTTCTTAAATGTGATGCCCACTCTTCGAGGATGGTGTGTGTGTGTGTGTGTGTGTGTTTTTTATACAGATATTATTAAAATTTTCTTTGCTTTTGTTTTTTCATTATTTTACGTGTGTAAAAGTTTTAGACTGGTTGCTTGTAGCTATAATGTATAATATTTTGTTCTTATTTTATTCTCTCTCTAGTGTTTTTTTTTTTTTTTTTTTTTTTTTGCATTGGAGATTTTATAATCTCTGGAGTTTTATACAGTATCAGCTGTAGTAGTTTAAAAATTTCAGACATGGAATTAGTTTCATAGGGTTTTGGGGTTGTGGAAACTACACAAATGTGTTGAACTTCCATTGAGGATAAGTTATTTATATTGTGTACAACAAAAAATGTTAGGTCCTGTTGCATTGGCTTATTACGTGAAGTTACTTTTAACTTTCTTCAGATTATTATAGTAACTTGTGAATACCACGGCTGCTAGGCTAGAGAAGCCTGTGTCTTGCACATTGTTAGACAACTCTACAACCAACTAACCATATGTGTCTTAGTAATATTTTTTATGAATTGTATCCAAAGCCGACTTATTATGGTAGGGACCCAAACGCATGTATTAAATATTTTCTTATTGAAAGTAAAGGTACATTTATCCCATTTGCATCGTCTTCAGCGACTTTTTAGGGGAAAAAGAATGACTATCTTTAATTGAATTTCCAAGTTTAGCTTGGGGCGAAAGTCGTCTTATGCATAATTCTGAGCTCGTAAGAAGCCTGAATGTTTTATAAAGGGGCTAGTAAAGAGCCCCCAAATAAAGGAGGTGATGGCTAGGGGCTAAATGGGGCTAGAAGAAATATTTGGAGGTTTTAGGCTTAGACAGACAGGCACCTTTAGATCTGCGCTACCCGACGACGGCCGCTATAGGAGAGAGACGTCTTCATAAACAAACCGAGGAAGACCGCTTGGACAAGGTCGCGGAATTTATGAAACACATCGGTTTGTTTGTATATTCTCTTCCTTGGCTATGTTAGCAGGAATGCAAACACTGTAAATGTGATGCAGTGTGTTTTTACTGTTAGGTTCAATGTGTGTGTACTATGTGTGTTTGAACCGGTGTCATTAATTCATATCGTTTTTGATGTTTTCTATAAAAATATTTTCGATTACTTATATAATCGATTATTTATTGTGCATTCATATAACCTCCCACCGTATTGAATATTAGATTGATTCAGTGGGGCTGTGGTCAGTCCAATTCAAATGAAGGTTTATTGGTTTTTTTAGCGCCTTGTGTCTTTTCATTGGGACTATGCAAACAATGGCCCACTAATTCAGGACAAGATTTATTTTAATGACTTTTTTATCATAATAAATGTGGGTAAATTACATACATCCACGATTTTTGTATGTAATTCAATATTTGCTTTATTTTTTTTGACAATAACAGTAGAATAATTATTTTCGTTTATAAAACGATATAACGATGTCTTTTGTGTGCGTAATCAAGGGGCCGTGAAATAGGTGTTTATGACAGGCCAATTCAAGCAATCAAGAAAAGGCCATAAAGAGCGCTAAGTGATAGATGAGACGGACCATCTAAACATCTGCTTTGACATCCAGGTGACTTCCTTAATGTGAGGTCGTCAACACCTGATTCTTAGACTTTTAAGTTTTGGTAGAATATTTTGTGTAATTTAAAGTTTATTCTAGCTACTGATTATAAAATTTTCTTTTGCAAAACTGTAAAAATTCAGTTCCAACACGAGTTTTGACTGTGTTTGTATCTTGATTTTCCTTGTTTTCCTTAATAGAGCTAGCAAAGACGATTGTATTTCCATGGAAATCGTAAGGTTGGTTCATTTGGCTTGTAGATTCCAGATCAAACGACATGGTAATAAGGGTAAATAAGATGTCGATAACGTACGGTTAATGTAATTGAAAAATTGTCTGTTATTGTTCCTTGGCTTGAGTATGAAATGGATGAATTGGTTAAATTTTTTGGATTGGAATCATCATGCGATTGGCACTTGCGTTTTTTCCTATATTTATTTATAGACTGTAGCAATATGTCTTTCTCTCTTTACCTTTGTATTTATATGTTTATTTTTATTCAATCGGTTGTATCTATCCATAGGGTGTGATTTTTATCTTAAACCATTGGTGAGAAATTTCTCCTGTAGGTCATGATATGCCTAGTACTGGTGGATCTCATTACTACCGCGTCCCCTTTCTTTGGTGCATAATAATGCAGTGTCAATCGTGTTATACTTCTTGGGATTTATAGGTCTTCAATTTATTAAAAACCCTATCTTTTTAATCCCCAAAACTGCAGATTGACTTATAAATGAGCTCTGTAAAGACTTCTAATTTGCATGTGTTGCTAACACCACCTCGAATTGGTACCGTTGTGACACAGTTGCACCAGCTTTCTAGAGTAATTCTTGTTTACGCTGTGAAACCCGAAGGTAGTGGTTAGACAAGTTCCCTTAAGAGGGCGGCCCTATTACGAATTCTAATGCCACTCTGTTAGCCAGTCTTCACATACAGGTGTGTGCGTTTGTGCTAAAATGATCATGATTTTCGTCTCTGGCTAAAATATTTATGTTATTGGAGTATGTTCTTGATTATTGATGATGTAGTTTCTATCAAAAGGAATTTGTCCTTTCCATTAACATATTACAGTCTCACTTTGTGATTATGGCGATGCATTACACTGTGAAAAAATGCGTTTAGTTGCTCGGTAACGAAGTTTCACCCCTGACCCTGGCCTAATGATATTTAATCAGTTGTGGAAAGCTTTGGTTTATGTCTGCCAAGGCTGATGCACTTGCTGTATTTATTAGTAAAGTAAATAGGCTCTTCCCACCGGTGAAATCAGTTTGGTTTATCATTTACATTTATTTATGGTTTTATATATTTTTTGTGACCATAATAGGTATCGGATATAGTATGATATTTTTACTTGATAGATTAGGAAATGTGCTAACATTCATGTTTTAGGTTTTGTGTGGATCAAGATAAACTTATCATGTAAAGATAATGCATGCAAAATATCAATGCGCCGAAAGTTTTTCTTATTGGTAAATGCATATAACTCTCTCTCTCTCTCTCGTGCATTCACACAAACACACACACACACACACATATATATATATATATATATATACACATTAAAATACACAATTTTCCGTGTATTTATGATAAATAAAATAACCCACTATGTATTTTTCATACATTGTGGGTTATTTTATATATATATATATATATATATATATATACCGTGTGTATATATATATATATATATATATAATGTGTGTATGTATGTACGTGTATGTATATATATATATATATATATATATATATATATATATATATATATATATATATATAAATAAATATATATGTCTCAAGTAGAGATATTTTTCTTGGGATATGAACTGATGTCTTGTTCGTGTTCGTCATGGCGTGCATTCCGAAAATTATCCGTGAGTTGCTTCATCATCATGGTTAAGCAGAGGAACATCCTGTGCTGCCTTTATTAACTATAACTGATTCATAGGTATATTTGTCGTGTAATTAGATTCTTTCTTCTTCCTCAGTGTAATATTCATTATTTGTAAAGTTTTTGTAACAATTTGAGGGCTTACTAAACTGGATTTTTTTTGTGGTATAATCAATGTGTGTGCTTATATATATATATATATATATATATATATATATATATATATATATATATATATATACATATATATATATATATATATATATATATAGAGAGAGAGAGAGAGAGAGAGAGAGAGAGAGAGAGAGAGAGAGAGAGAGAGAGAGAGCTCTATACCTATTTTTTGAGGGTAACCTTCAAATAGGGCCACTTTGTCAAGTCACTCCACCGTCATCACGCAAACCAAGGTGAAACGGGTAATAACGAGGTTTATTTGTGGTGATATTTTGTTCACTTGTAAATTCCTAACTCTACAAGTTAAAACTCTCTCTCTCTCTCTCTCTCTCTCTCTCTCTCTCTCTCTCTCTCTCTCTCTCTCTCTCTCTCTCTCTCTCTCATAGTTTGTGGATATATACAATTTCAATCAGCATATTGTCTAATATAGTTAATGTATAAATGAAAATTCATTTATTTCGTTTTTTTTTTCTTTTTTTTTCTTTTCTTCCGAGGGCACTTCTCATCAAGTACTTTTTTCTTGGGTTTTTCACCCCTTCGAATTCCATTGAATCGCCTACCTTTGCAAGATTTTTCGTGAATTTGCTTGTCATCCATTTCCTTAAAATCCAAGGTCTTCCTTTGAAGGTTCTTAAACTTTTGTATATGCTTGATATATATATATATATATATATATATATATATATATATATATATATATATATTGAAATCATTTACATAAATGTGCTTTTAGAAAATAGTGAATTTGAACGGATGGAATTTGACAAGAATTTTGACGGAGCTCTCGGCTTCTTTGAGCATCTAGCTTTGGGTAAAGAATCGGCCAATTTCTTCAAGATTTTCCCGTATAAAAGAAAATTAATTCTTGTGGTATGGTATGAATTGTAAGATAAAAACAAGAGTTGCCGCAGGCTCTTTGTAAGGCTCTTGGTCGTGATTCAGGCGCCTGCAATTAGAGGAGTCCAATGTTTGTTCGTGTCGTGTTGACTTTGCCTTAAGGGTAATCCAGTTGTATCCTGTTGCATTTGGTTCTGGATTGTTAGTGATCGTAGGATTGTATGATCTGTGTAAGTTTTCACTTATTATGCTATGTTTTCAAGTATGTATTGACGTCTGATGTGTTTACTGATGTAGTTGTATATTCGATAGAAATTGCCTTGTCAATACATGCAAGTGTTTATTTTGTATTTCACGCCAATAAAAATCAGTTTAAAGGCAAGGTACTTCCGTCTATTCAAGTATCGAGATGTTTTCGTTGTAAGGTGTTATATAGTTTCTTGTTTATTGCTTCCTGTTTTCTTATGTCATTTACAGTACAGGTAAGGTCGTAACGGACTTAATGACTTACGGTCGTATACCTGACAGATATTGTGCTTATGGGAATACTTATACAGTTTATTATACAGTATATTTCATTCCAGCGAGTTTAAATGTCGTTGCTTATTACTTTAAGTATTGGTGCCTAACGGCCATTGGGATTTCCGTTTGGTGTTAGGGAAACGAAAACTCCTTCCTCCCTACTACCGTAATTGTAATTGAGTGGTGGGTCTTAATTAGGTTCACTAGTAATTTGTTTTCCAATTCTGAAAGATCTTCGTCAAAGTCTTTGTTTTGGACTGGTTACATTTGATTTGATTTGAATAAAGTCTTTAATATTTGGCTTCGTTTGTTGGTTATAACTCATCAAGGCAGTTGAGATTATTAATTTGAAATAAATTTAAGACAATGTGATGACACGACGCAGTATGAATAACGGGAAAAGGCGAAGGTTTTATTTTGATATTCTTTTTATTATTTTTCTTTAAGTCAAATCAAAGAGCGGATATGTTATACCCTGCAGCAGTCTCTTCAGTGAAAGTCTCGTATTACTTCGCTGTTAATTATGCTTATCCGGGTTGACGATGTGATCAGTACACACGTTTGTTTGGATTTTCGTTTCTGTATTACTTTTATAAAGGCTTAGTAGAATGACGAATCTCTCTCTCTCTCTCTCTCTCTCTCTCTCTCTCTCTCTCTCTCTCCCCTCTCTCTCTCTCACACACACAAGGTTTTATACCTAACATGAGGTACCTTCCTAGAAGAGCATTAAAAGTGACTCCTTGTGCTATAAAACTCAAGCTCACAAAAGGCTCATCAGCAACGCTTCGAACCCCATAACCACACAGCAAAGTTTAACCCCATCCCGCGCACACACTTGCTCTTCCAGAATATCAAGGCCCTTCTTTTTCATTACAAAATAGCTTTTGAGCTATTCCTCGTGCTGAGCTGTCAGTAATGAGATCGGTGGTTCACCCCCTGCTTACTACCCCTAATCAATCCTTCTGTTAAGGGGTACTGGCAGTGCTTGAAAATCTCCATAGGGCTTTCAACCAGTATTAATGTTACGACTGTATGAAATTAATACTAGATATGTCTGATTTTATTTCGCTATTTAATTCTGTGGTTAGCTGATTTGTAAGATACATTCAATCTCGCAGATCTTGTCTTTGCTTCAAAAGTAATAGTATCGTGTGTAATTCATTTCATAGGTAGGTGAATTTGCATGTCCCCATCGTATTTGAATCTTCTCAAGTTAGTCCTTGGAAGTGATTTATTCCTATTTATTTGAATTATTCAAAGAGTGACGCGCTTGTTTGTTGCGTAAGCTGGACACGTGGTTATGACTAATTCAGTACATGAACTTATATTTTTATGAAACATACTGCATTTCATTTATGCTTGATCATAAATTTTTAAAATCTTTTACCCATCTGCTATTCTATTTTATTGTTATAATTATATTCAAATATGGTTTTATCTATACATTTTATATAAAAGAGATTTGTGTGAATTGTTCGTGGCGTAAAGACTATAGATTAAGTGGAATGCTGCTTGTGGTCCTAGGCGTGGCGACAGGTGGGAAATAAGGGTAGCATAATTAGCTTTGGTGGTGTGAAGTTCACCTGGACTCTGCTCCACACCTACTAGGTTACCGGAAATGTTTAAGGCAATTGGCATAATGGCGATATTCGACGGATGTTACGAAATATTTCTCGGAATTTGGTTTTGTTATTCCCACTTCATTACTTGGTCGTAGATTTTAGAAGTAAATATTATTTATTAATGGAGGTACTGTAGTTAATATGTAATTTATTTCAAGAATATTCTCTAGTTTGTGATTTATTTCAAGAATATTCAGTATCAGTTTTCATTTATTTTATTTTTATTTCTCCATCAGATCCTGCTGAAAGACATCGAGGCACATGGTCCAGTGTTAAAGAGCGTATTGCGACAATACGAACGCATAGCAGCTGCTACAGTTGCATCCAACCAAGCACAGGAACCTACGTCAGAAGATCTACCAACGTCAAAACCAAAAGCGCCTCTTGAAGACGCTTCAGAAACCAACGCCACTAACACCACCACCTCTTCCTCTTCACTTGAACCATCCACTACCAAAACCTCTAACCCAAATTCCAACACCACCGGAACCACATCCTCAGCCACCAACAGCAGCGGCGCCCACCGGAACAGCACAAAAGAAAGCAGCAATATTCCGAGGAAGGCTCGCAGTTTGGAAAAACGGTGGCATCAAATATACCTGCGGTCGCTGGAGTGGCACTACTACTTGGAAGGTGTCATCGCTAATTTCAAGGTAAGTTATGCTCTTCCGGGTTAAATTGCCTTGTGGGGTAATCTTGTTAAGGATTTCAGGGGAATTAAAAAATACGAACGCATTATAGTAACGGGAGGCAAATATTTGTGTGTGTGTGTGTGTGTGTGAGTGTGAATCATTAGTCTACAGAGGCTGGTGGTTTATAGTGTGGGGCTCCTTTGGAATCAATCACTTTCTTCATTATTATTATTATTATTATTATTATTATTATTTTTCTAAAACGTTCCTGTGTGTGATTATTTGTTTTGAAGAGGGAGACGTTTGTCCACGCGTACCACACGTGTACGATCACGCCTTGATACCTGACCTGTCTCCAGCCCAATCTTGCTTAACAAGTTCTGTCGAAGCATTTTCCTTTGTGGTTATTGTGTGATGCGGTATTTCACTTCTTTTAGCAAATGGACCGCAAACATATTGTTTCACGTAATCTTATCACTGACTTGAGTAGATTATAGATGGAAAGTAGTCAGTTTTCTTGATGTTCCGTATCTTGGTCTGATAAAATTTAGACGAAAAGTATGTTATTTCAAAAGGTTTCATTAGATTATGATATAAGTAACAATTTAATGAATCGTTTAATATTGAATGACATGTGAAAGGAGACATTTTGTGATAGGTAACTAATATCAAACACAATCAAGGAGAAAATTATTGATCTGAGAATCATTGCCAGGGGGAAAATGATTTGGGAAAATTTTGAAAACAATATATTCTTGTACCGAACTAAATCATGAGCTTCACTCTTTCTTGTGTCTAGGTGTGCCTTTATCCTTTCAGGCATGAAAATGAGAGAGAGAGAGAGAGAGAGAGAGAGAGAGAGAGAGAGAGAGAGAGAACGTCCATTAATTTGGTATAAATAGCCGAGCTTCAAGGGCGTTATCATACAGGAAAAATCATCCTTTATGTAATCACAGTTTCTAATAAATATCAACAGCTTTTTTCGTCTCGTGACGATTAATCATGCCTCTAGTTTAACTCGCCGAAGAATCCTGTATTATCCAAAAAATAATAACTTTTAGTTACTTGGACCGTGAAATGGGATAATCAGCCTTACTTCTCTCTCTCTCTCTCTCTCTCTCTCTCTCTCTCTCTCTCTCTCTCTCTCTCTCTCCTCCTTCCATGTCAGTCATGGATCCTACACGAGTGAGGGGAGACAGACATAGCCCCATTTTTTTGCTCTTGCTGATTTGCTACCCTCTCCTTTTTCCTCATATCCGTTTCCTCTCTTTTTCCCCTCGACTTTGTGATTTTTTCCCTCATCTCTGATCCCCTGGGCCTTCTTTTCTATTTTTTGCTTTAGTTTTTCTAGTGTCCTCTTTCTTTTGACCCTTTATTTTTTTTTAAATGTTTTGTATTCGATGATTTTTTTTTCATTTTTCTTTGAGTTTTATCTGATTTTATCGATTGTTTTTGTGCTCTCTCTCTCTCTCTCTCTCTCTCTCTCTCTCTCTCTCTCTCTCTCTCTCTCTCTCTCTCTCTCTCTCTCTCTCTTTTTATTTCGTGGTTATTGAGAAATATTCTTCTACAACTTTTCGAAACCAGTTTATAAAGTAGCTCGAAATTATTTCAGAAATGTGGAGCTTCCTCTTCTATGCAGAGCGTTTTTGTATAATAATGTATAATACCTTTTATGTACGGCAGTGTAAATAACAGAAGGTTAAATTGAAATAACTCTTGAATATCTGGAATTCCATTTGGATCTTTGTTTATACAGAGGGATAAACCTTTATAATTGTTGGAATAATTTCTCCCACCTTTTGAATAATCTTTGGATCGACTTGAGGCCATTTTCTTGTTGACGGAGATAAAGTTATTAGAGTTAGCCTGTGTGCGGATTTGGGGGTAATGTTCTAAATCTTATCGACCTTGAAATCAGAATTTAAGCAATATTGCTTAGTAATCCACGAAGGATTAAGGCTGAGATTCTTGGAAAGTGTATTGTTTATTAATGGATCTGAATTTTTTTTCTCTCTCACTGGGTGGTTAAACAGGTTCCCTATTTAGTCTCGCTATTTTCGAGGTTAGTTTTTCTTGAGTGTGCTTAGCCAATGAGCTGTTGTAGTTATATTGTGTTTTATTCATTCTTAAGATTATGCTGCTCAGTGGAATAACAGTTTTATTTCTGGTCACGGATCATTATATTAAATTGTACAAACCTTGAGCTATGTTTAGGTAATGTTTATTCTCTTTGAAAACGCTATGTATAGTTTGGCATGGATTAATGCTATATGTAATCAACGTGAATGTATTTACACGAATATACAAAAGTGTTAAGAAGGCAGAAAGCTATTTTTTTTCCTAAATGGCCAATCAAGGCAACGTGCATTGTCATCGTCAGTATTTTCTTTCCTCAATAAATGTTGAATATTTTGAAGGTAACTAATGACCCCGGTGACTTGTTCTTTTAAAATGTGCCTCGGGAAATTCACGTTTACGATCTATTTACTTTGCTTCTAGTAATTAAAGTGTCGTAATTTTCATTCTAAAGAGAATTTTCTATTTGAATTTTTTTTCCATACGCGTAAATTATACTGTAGTTTTAATTTTACATGATACAATTTTTGTATATTGTTCATATGTAGATCATAAAAGCCATTTAAATTGTTTGCCGTGTTTGAAGCTTTAAGGTGACGTTTTTATGTTTGGTTTGCCATTTTTTAATATACTAAATATAATTTCATATCTTAATCTTGCTCCAATTCTGTTTTAAGGAAAACTTTGCTGTTTACTTATGATTTATGAAAATTGTAGATGCTGCCACTCAAAGGATAAACTTTCAAACATTTAAAGTTGTGGCTTTTTTTCAACAATTGTGAATAGGTTTGATGATAGACTGCATCGTGATTTTCGGGTCTAGCATTTTTTTTCCTGATTTGGGTGGTGCTGTTATTAATGTTAGTTTTATACAGTTATTGCTTAAGGCATCTATGTTTAAAATTTATTATCACCATCATTGAGAGCTACTTTAGTGAGAATGCACCTAGCTATTATCTTCGAACTAAAGTTCCAATTGTCAACAGTTTTCAGTGCTACAGCGTCATTAAGCATTGACATTTAAAATTTAATCTTTAAAGGTTTTCTGTGCAATGGGCTAAAACTTTCAGGAAGGTAATCGAAAACTGGTTCGCGTGAAGCGAACTGAAATACCTTGGCAATAAAAACTAATGAACATGTTCTGGCGAACGTGAGGAGGATATATGATTTCCATCCGACATTGGAGCTGACGGTGTAACGAATCTTTGAAACTGCAGCTCTTCAAGTGTGAGATTTTCTTGGCAGAAAGTGTGGTCGTATGAAACCGAAGATAAGGTGGTGATGCTGAGCTTTAGGTGGATAAGTCTGCAGTTATGGAAGTTATTGCATAAATTACTATTGGATATGATGCGATTTTTACATTTATTTTGATTTCATGTAATTAATTAGTTTGAAAATAGTTGACGTCGTTTTGTAAGGGTTAACTACTTTCTCTCTCTCTCGCTCTCTCTCTCTCTCTCTCTCTCTCTCTCTCTCTCTCTCTCTCTCTCTCTCTCGGCTTATTAAAATCAAATTGCTACCCAAACAGAAAACATTCCAATTTGCCTTTGTATTCGAATGTTATTCCTTTAGTGATTCTCTATAAGTGCAAGTCAATTTGGATTCAAGAGAATTACTTACTGTCCTTTTGCCCATTGTGTATAGACGCCAGCCTGTACCTTTTGAAATAAACGGATGAATGTAGAGAGAAGCTGTGCACTGACTCCCTGTCATAATTGGCTTTAATAAGCGTGCCTTATGATCTCTTCAACTCGACTATTGCCTCCATGGATGCCTTGTTCCCTCTGGTATTCTAATGCGTAATTTGATACTCTTATCTGAGGATGCGGAATCACCAGCTCGCTTTCTTTGTATTGTTGTTTATTTTTTTATTTTTTTTTAAGATGAATACTCACTTTACATGTTGACTTCTTTTGTATGGTATAATCTTTATATATGTTTGAATGTATAATGTATACGTGAGAGGTCGTGCGCGCGCGCACACATATTTCTTGGGTTGATGCATTTCACATAGTATATATTATTCTTGCAAATAGATATACGTTATTTTCTATTTTCTTCTTGGTTTGAGGCATTTTACATAGTACATAATATTTTTGAAAATAAATGCGTTATTATCGAGTTCTTTTCATCTTTTAATATAAGAAAGGCTTTGTGAACATAAAGGGATATTACAAATAGTTTTGGTTTGCGGTAAAGAAGACCCCTTTGTTTTGTAACTTGTACTTAGGTTACAAAAAAAATTGGGTTGTGGCTCATGTCTGGTCATACTACTTCAGGATGTGCGAATACAAAGAGAAGGATTCGTTGGCGTTCTTTTTTTATATTGATGTGTTGTTGTTAATGATACATATTTTTTTTTCAACCAAGTGTATTTTTCTCACTTCAAATTTTTTGTGGTGTGGAGGTACACGGGAATGGTGACCTGCAAATTCGTTGCTTTGTTTTGCTTAGCGAAATACCTTGAGCTGTAAAGTTTATGTTCTTTGTTGGACCCGTCTTTGGAACCTCTTCTAGGTTGGCCGATTTTGAAAGATTTATTGCATGTGGTGCTGTTTTATAATAGATTGAATTCATTTTTGTAATAAATAAGACTTGTGCATTAAGTAGCTCTCTTTCTCGCGCAATTTAATGAAATAACTTGGAGATTACTTGTCGAATAAGGATTATTTGGTTTTTACTTTGTGGTCATTGGCTCCTATGGATAAGAAATATCTACCAATATAGATTGTCAGAAGATTTTGTCCTTCAAGTACATTAATATTCTCTTAAAAGTTTTCATCATTGTTCATCCATAGAAATTCTTGCACATCTGATTCTTCTATCTGTGATTCCATTTTATTTTGTTTTCTCTCTCACAATTCGTTTCTAATCCATTTATTTCACGAACTATTCAAATTATTGACTTAGTGTTTATCATTATTATTGTCTAAAACACATCCGTTTATGTTTCTATTTAAGGAATATAAATCGTAAAGATTTTGAAATTGCTAGGAGTTTTATGCTTGAAGTCGTCCTTATTATGATAATACGTGAATAGCTCTGGATGTTTTAAGGAACAGATCAATGTTTTTACGCCTCTTATAAATTTCCAGTTTTTTTTCTCTCTCTCTCTCTCTCTCTTCCCCCCCCCCCCCGATACCAACGGCGCCAAGGTCCAGACTTGGGTCTGAGCGGCTCTCCAATCTGTTATCCCCTCTCTCCTATATTCCGTTTCTTTAAATCCTTTCCTGTTCTCAATTATCTTTCCGCTTATCGGTCCTATTATTCGTCACCCTCTTCCTCTCTTGTTACTCGCGATTTTTTCCTTCGTCGAGGCAGTAGCTACATTTTATTTCCATGGATGGTGATCTCTTACCCTACATTTACCCCCCTTATTTCCCTCTAAATCTTCTCTGGCTGCTTTTGTTATCACCTAACTCCCCTCTCCTACCCTTTACCCTCCTTCCCCTAATATATAACCCCGGAATTCTCCATCCTTCCTATTATTACTATATAGGCTCTTTCTCCTCCTCCTCCTTCCTTCCCCTCTTCCATCCCTCCCACTCGTAGAGACTACCCATTTATAACCATTTCCGAGTACACGTAGTGGTGCGAAATGCGTATGTGGAATGTTGAGAACCCTCTTTCACTTTAAGGTGTTTGTGTTTTTTTGTATTTATATCTTATTTTATTTTATTGTAGTAAAAGATACATTGGACCGTTAGATAATATATCAGTCTCTCTTCTGTATCTAGTGTAACGTTGGAACGTTAAATATGTGTCTCTTATGTATCTGGTGTAGTTATCTTAGTAGATAAGAATACTGATAATGCTAATGGAAATTTCATCTTGTTCGAGGAATTGTTTATTTCAAATCCATCAGATTTTGGGTACAATGATTGTTGTTAACTTGAGGAAAAAGAAATCTGAGTTGATCCTAATGCCCAGAGGGGTCAGTTCTCTCAAATTTCTGGGTAATATGGCCGTCTGTTTGTCACTTATTTGAAGCTTGGATTGAATGCCATTGTTATCGAAATGTCCAATTTATAACTTTATTGTTTTGCAAATTTTGATTGAAAAGTATTTCTTTGTGCTTTTATAAATTTGCGCAAGTTATGTAGGTTGAAATGTTTTTGTTCTTTGGTTGTGTTGCCCCTGCCCTTCCCTCGACCATTCCTGGTTCCTTGGTATGTGAAACCCAAACCCTCCGTCACCTCTTGACTGTATAGCATTTGACCCATACCATTGAACATAGAAGGCAGGGGAGAAGGGAGACGCGGATAATAGGATACGCATAAACATCCTTTTTCTCTGGCTACCAGACTCCTCCTCGTTACTCCTCCTTCCTCGTCGTTTTCCTTGTCACCTCTTTTCTCAGCCTTGTTTAGCCCTTTTCTGTCTTTATCTCTCTCATTCCCATTTATCAATTCACCCCATGTATTCCGTGTCATTGTGGCACTGATATAGTTTTATCTGCCTGGATAATCGCACCCATCAGAGATTTTCGATTGCGAGTTTACTGGCAATGGCCAATGGGTGTTGTTTTTAGTTTCTCTCCCTTGAGAAGAATGTGTCGATTTAGTGACAACTTATCCAAGGATATTTATAATTATTATAGTAAGGATTATTTCGATATTGTTATTTACATTTTGTAGGTCTCTCTCTCTCTCTCTCTCTCTCTCTCTCTCTCTCTCTCTCTCTCTCTCTCTCTCTCTCTCTCTCTCTCTCTCTCTCTCTCTCTCTCTATATATATATATATATATATATATATGTGTGTGTGTGTGTTTGTGTATGTGCATATATATATATATATATATATATATATATATATATATATATATATATATATTGAATGTGTAAGTAGTCTGTATATTCGAAATATATATATATATATATATATATATATATATATATATATATATATATGTATATATATGTGTGTATATATATATATATATATATATATATATATGTGTGTATATATATATATATATATATATATATATATATATATATATATATATATATATATATATTGGATGTGTAAGTAGTCTGTATATTCGAAAATGATTTTTTTTAATAATCAAGAATTCAAATGTCACTAGAAATAAAAGTTTTATGTTCCATACGTTGAAAGAAAATACAGTTGTTTCTAATTGAAATACGTTGGTGTTTTTCCCGTTTCATTTCTCTTACTGCGCAGTGACCTTAGCGCTATTAAACTTCAATATCATTTCCACTTCGGTCACTTTTCTTGAGTTTTTACACGTGATCATTCCGCTTGGTAAACGGACCTTGTAGTAAACCTGGAATTTAAAAGGTCAACGGTTAAGGGCCAGTGAAAATTTCATACAAAATAATGTGGCATATTCATCCTTTCGAGTTGATCAAAAACAACAAGTCTGTGCATACAAGAGAAGTTTCCTTTGCTAGTAACATAAAGCCTATGACTAATAACTTATTTGCGATATTCCATCGTTAATCATGTCGTATCAAACACATTTAGGTGTTAATCTGCTTCACATACCCCTGGTTGTGTCTCCTTTTTAGCCGACACAAAACCAAGTCCTCAATGGAGTTTCAATTATGTTCCTACTTGGTTACTAAATAAAATCTTGGATTGCGTTCGACTGTGTTTAAGTCTTCAAGAAGAAAACTGTTCTCCCTGTCACGCTTCCATTCCTTGCAGGATCAGGAACATTTTCTCGCCGTTTAAATCTTTTCGTCTTAAACCGACTGGCTATTGTAAGATTCAAGATCTTGCAGAGTAGAGTCTGTCTTTTGTCTTAAAACTCGAGTTAAATTCAAACTCGGTCGATGTTCTGAGGGGCTTTTAGAACTCTTTCCAAACACTGCTTTCATGTGCAATCAGTGGTTTCACTCTCATTTTCACTGGAAGTTTTTTAACCACTTTCAGCTGTTGGCTGTCTTTGTTAATTCTGACTTTTAATTTCCTTTTTTTTTATTTGTTTCTCGTTGAGCTTCAAATCACAGGGAAACGGTATTTGTAGTTATGGATACGATTCAGTGAGTTAAAACTCAATTTGTCCGTTATGTAATGTTGTTTAGTGACAAGCATTGATGCAATGCAATAGAAAACCGTCGAGTCAGATTTGATTAAAAATTATAATTGCATCTTCATGAAACGTACTCTCACGAGATCTTGCGATCATATCAGCGATTAAACTGCATTGCTGGATAATAAGTTGACGCCGGTGACTTAGCAGCTCATATCTTTGAAAAGTGTCAACCCTGCAATTAAAATATAATTAAACCGTTACGTCACACTTAGTGGATTTCTAGAGGTTAATGATGCGGTAACAAAGGGCGCAGTGCCAGGTCACAGTCACGCCTCGTCCAGTGACCATTGTTCCAAAAGCTTTCACTCGACTACTATCAATTGCATAGACAATTCAATCCACTCGGGCGGAAAACCTACACGACATCTCCCTCCCCCCCCCCCAAGAAAAAAAAATACTTGAAGTACAGTAGCAAGCGTGAGAGCAATACGTGGTATAAGATAAGGGCGTTTTGGGAGATGAGAAGAGAAAGTTATTGAATTTTATTACCTCCATTTTCTGTTGAAAACTTGGGTCAGTGAGTGCCATGAGGGTGTGGCTAATGGAAGTGCATGATATCGAATGTCATTGAAGTCTGCAAGTCAATTAATTTTACAAAAGAAATGGGGTCGACGATTAGATTAATTTTCAAGAAAAATAAATCATTTCGAAGGTAACCCAAAGAACTTTGTTCCCCAGGGGCTTGACCACGCCAGCCTCGTTTAATTTAACGTTTGCGAAAGGTACCGTCTTTTTTGTTGTAGGGTAATTTTTTATTTGCCCGTTTTGCCAAAACTAGTGTACGTGACCCGTTAAAAATAACGGCTATATTTTTAGTTAGATATGCACGCAAACGCTCACATATTCAACCCTTCTCACCCTCTCCTCCTTTACTAACTAGCACACGTCAGTTTGGGCAATTTGTGGGCGATTTTCGTTTTCGAGTGGTTGCCACTCAGCGTGAAAGGAAATACACACACACACACACATATATATATATATATATATATATATATATAATATATATATATATATATATATATATATATACATAAAGGGTTGTGGTGGCATATTGGAAACGTCCCTGCCTGATGATAGACAGACTGGGTTCGAGTTCCGCTCAACCTCGTTAGTTCGTTTGGTCGCTGCACCCTCACCATCCTTGTGAGCTGAGGATGGGGGATTGGGGAAGACCTATAAAGGTCAACCTGCTGAGTCATCGGCAGTAATTGTCTGTCCTTCACTGTTTCTTGCTTGTGTGGAGAAGGAGCATTGTAGTCTCTAGGGTATTTTCCTGCTTGCTAGGGCAATGGCACTGTCCCTTGCTTCTGCCATTTACGAGTAGCCTTTAAACCTTTAGGGGAGACGAGGAAGTGACATCAAGTAGTCTAGTTCATCGACATTCTTTGATATTACTTATGAACTATTTATTCATCTTTGCAATATGGAATCTGATTCTTAAAGGAACTATAATCCTGGCCGCCATCAGTAAGTCTTTTTTTTTTTTTTTTAATTACTGAACTGCAATTGTTCAGTGGCTACTTTCCTCTGGGAAAGAGTAGAAGGTACTCTTTAGCTATGGTAAGCAGCACTTCTAGGAGGACACTCCAAAACTAAACCATCTCTCTCTCTCTCTCTCTCTCTCTCTCTCTCTCTCTCCTCTCTCTCTCTCTCTCTCTCTCTCTCTCTCTCTCTCAGCTTTTGTAACCTAGTTTCAATCCAGGAAATTAACCCCCAAAACTGAAAGAAGAGTAAAAACAAACGTTTGAGGAACTGCTGACCTTGTAAAGAGCGAATTATCTCTTTTTATATCATTCAGTTAATTTTGTTTCAGATTAAAACCAGGCATTGGGTTAGATGAATCTATAGATATATTCTAATTCCATTGTATCTTTTGTGTTTATATTTTTATGATTTTGCTAAAACTACTCATAACAAGAGTAGTTTACGAAAATGTTAGTTAGGTTTAAGATAGGATGTATTTTTTGTTACGCATTAATACACAATATACCCATTAAATCGCCATGGCTCTTTTACTAAAGTTAATGTTAGAAACTGCTGTGCTAACCTACTCATTAACGTCGTGTTCATCAGACGAACCCAAGTAATCCTGAAGATTAGCCTTGATAACTCATCCATCACATTCTCTTGCGGTAGTTGCCGACGGAGGAAATCGTGACCTATCCGTAGAGCCCTTGCGTGAGAAGAGGTCGTGACTGCGGGCATTAAAGACACGTGGTGCTCCCATTTTCTCCTGGGTTAAAGGCGCCCCCCCCCTCTCCATTCCCTGGTCTTTTTCAGTGGATTTGTTTTTTAAGGTAGAAAAAGTCTGGTTTATGTTATCTGCAGTGTTGATTTTGGGTAATAAAGATGCATTAGATTCCTCTAGGATGGTATACAGTAAAGAGTTTGGCATTCATACCCGAGATGAGATATTATTATTATTATTATTATTATCATCATCATCATCAAGTGAAGCATGCTTTCTATAAAAAATTTCTGGAGAATTACGCGTCTAAGTCTGATTGCGGTGTCTATAAATAAAACTTAATAAGCAATGCATTGAGCGAACTACTGTTATATACCTGAAGAAATAATACCCCATTTACATAAATATTTTATTTACACAGAGAGACCTTAATAGTTAGCAATTTTTATTTAAAACCTTTCCAAAGTCACGTCAGTAGTTTTCCATGGCAAAAATTCTTATTATAACCATATTTTTAGTAGTAGTTTTAAAACTTGAAGAGCCTTTATTCAAAAACTAAAAAAAAAAAAAAAAAAAAAAAAAAAACTTTGCCCTTAGGATATACAGTATGCTACAGCATATGTTCAGGATTAGTGTTTTTCTCAAGTTCAATATATAAGTTATTCTAGTTCTATAAGATTAATGCTCTCTTTATATACACGATCGGTTTGTTTATTTATCTAATTATACAGCTCGTACAGGAATAGACCTCTACAAATAAAGTTACCAAGTTAGCGTTTGTCTCAGAGATCATGATTAATTATAATTATCAGTTCTGAGAGACTTAGATTATCAAAGGTCAGAGTACCGTGGACTGCGATGGCGTTATTTTTTTTAAATCGTTATCTTAGATAAAATGTGACTAATGAATAAGATTACAGCATTACTTCATTATGTCCCCTATTGTAGCTAATCAGTATGAGTAAGTCAAGTAGTTTCAGTTGACATATTATTTGAAATATTTGTATTGTATGTTTATACCTATTTGGCTTACCAAAATGAATATTTTTTTATGATTTTTTTTTTTTTTTTTTTTTTTTTTTTTTTTAATAAGATAATTTCGCAAATAACCATTGCGTTATGAGACTACGGAAATCAATCATTCGAGTAGTATACGCGGAATCCGACCCGTGGAGATTTAGGTATTATGTGCTAAAGGTATTAAATGGTGTGAATTACTTAATCCAAGGCTTTGATAAACCGCACATCAAGGTACTTCCTGTTTGGCAGCTTCCCTTGATGTAATCTCTGGTGGTGTTATTCAACGGTCGCCAAGGTTGTGATTGAACAATTAGTACTTCTTTTCTAATCTTCTTTATTCATGATAATATTGTTCATAGGAACGTTTGTAGAGCTGATTAATATATTTTTCTATTAGGAAAACGAGTGTTTTAAAGTTATTTTGAAATTTTTACACGCACACATCATACTCCTGATATGGCTTGATTTTCATTTTTCCACCCTGCGACAATCATGTGAAATTATCTATAATTATTTGCCTTCTGCTGTTATTCTTGCGCCATTCGCTGTGGGTCTCTCCGGAAATTGTGTCGCATTGCTTCCGTCCAGGCCTCTTTTGCTTCATCCACTTTCCCCACCATTACCCTCCAGATAAATGGCCCCCTTCTTTTATTGCTCATATCTGTTATCATTTTGTTTTCTTTATATCCAAGTCTCTAAAATCTATTTGCCTGTTAAAAACCAGGATGAACTCTTTTATCTCCACATTTGGATCTGTTTTTTCCATTTGAATTATTGTTCAACTTAATCGTTGATGATAGGAGAAAACAAAGCTTTAAATCACCGGAACAAATCTATTTCTTTCTGTTCTCTGAACGCTGCATTGTGAGCAGGCCAATGTATTACACCAATAAGATAGTTATTAAATTTTCCCTATCTTTAAGTGAAAGGGAAAAGTGCTACGGAGGAAAGAAAATATAAGATTAAAGAAAATCCAAGGTAGCTATATATGTCTTAATATTTTTTCGCAATGTTACAGATGTATCCTTTGTCTATGGGAGAGTTGTGTGGCAGAGGATATCCGGCTACTATTTTCTAGAGCCCGGTATTTCTCTCTCTCTCTCTCTCTCTCTCTCTCTCTCTCTCTCTCTCTCTCTCTCCCTCTCTCTCTCTCTCTCTCTCTACTTTCATTGCCTTGCTCCGCTAGAATTTAATATCTAAATCTAATGAAAATATCTGATAATGAAAACTCTCTGAAGTTTTTAATAATGCTACGAATTCTCTCTCTCTCTCTCTCTCTCTCTCTCTCTCTCTCTCTCTCTCTCTCTCTCTCTCTCTCTCTCTCTCTCTCTCTCTCTCTCTCCAGATCTACTGAGTTTTGAAATATCTGATGATGAAAATTGTCTGAAGTTCTTTATAAAGCAACAAATTCAAGTCTCACGTTTTTTTTTCAGTTATCTCTAACTTCTAAATTTCTTAAAGGTTCTTACATGTGTTTGTAAGAGGATGGTATAGTGGTACTAGAACTGGGCTGGAAGGCATTCTGCCCCCGACTCGCCAACGACCATTGCTTCTGTTTCCTGGAATGTCGATCTAAAAGGAAACTGTGTCTTCCGGTGGACAGTTCCTCCCTCTTCACTCTCCCTCCACTCTTCTTTTCCTCTTCCATTTTCCTTTTCATCTTGTCATCCTCTTCGTATCTCCCTGCCCCAACTCTTACCATAAAACACCCAAATGAAATTTCCTTCGAGAGACAGCCAGCCCTAATACAACATCCGTTTCTCCTGTGAAAATTTGTTGGACAATATAGAAATAAAAAGTTTTTTTTTTTATTGTATTAGATATTTTGTAGTTTTGTGATTTATCTTCACTCGCTTCGAAAAAAAAAAGTAGCAGAAAACGTTGAATTGTCCTTGGAAACTTAGCATCTTAGTAATAGAGAAGTCACACAATAATATTAGATTAAAGGAATTCTTGACAAGTGATGATGGCAAAACAAGCAAGCGACACCGTATACATGAGGTATGCGAATACCGACAGTCATTTGTTTCATTGCTGGAGGTATTCGGTTACAATCGACCGAGTTGCGTGAGTTTTTAGTTCATCTGATTTCAGGGATTGTGTTCTGCGCCCACAGGATACCTTATCCTTAGGTCTTTGTGTTATTCCTGGCTTTTGCGTAACTTCTTTCGGTATAGTCGTCTGCTGTTAGGCCTCCCGAGAAGTAAAGATGGCAGGATTTATATTAGCATTCAATTTAACGCATGAAATTGTTTTTTTATGTCAAGTGTCATCGATATTTGGATTTTTCTGGTTCTCTCCTTATAGGAGGGTTTAATGTGGAATCAAGTTTAGACTATTCTTATCACTCATACAAGTCTCTGTTCCGAAATGTTGCATAATTCTGTCGTCGGTTTTTTTTTTTTTTTTTTTTTTTTTTTGTAGGTGGTTCATCAAGCTGCCCTACCTCTTTATCAATTTTAAGCTTTTTTAATCCTCTTGTTCTTTACTTCGGTGATTATTATCTGGTTAATGTATGGCTTTTATCGCTACGTAATTCGAAGTTGAATGGCTACAATCTGATGTGTGTATGGGCTCCACGCTCTCAGCGATATGAAAACCTCATGCCATTTTACCCGCTACAATCCTTGACCTTAATGAGTTTTGTATTGTTTGGTAGAGGAGCGTGAAAAGATGACGCAAGGCCCTGTATTTTTTACTTTAGGCCTTCGTGGATAACTAAGGGCTAAGATACCTCCTTGTTTGTTTTGTATGTTCATTGGAAAGGAAGCACGAACTGTATTATATAAATGGTTACGTTTTTATACTATTCATATTTTGATTTATTAATCATGATCTAAATATATATTACTGATTATAAAGGTTAAATTTTCTTTTTATGTGGTCGTTTGATGAGATTAATTGAAATCATCTTATTTTTATACTATTATAGAAATCACAAAATATGTGGAAAGGACAATCAGTAGACGGTTCGATTATTGGTCGTCAATAGTTTAAGAATTGGTTGCCTTTTCTTAGGTAAGCTGGGACTGGAAATGGCTAGGAAACGCCGGTGGGTTTCTGATAAAAATGATAAAGGCTTAAGTTTCATCCCAACACATAATAAAGAAGTAATTTTTTCTTTGGTCTTAATGTTAATTGTATTTATAGGTGTTAATTGTATTTGCGATACAAGCTGCCTTATTATTATTATTATTATTATTGTTATTATTATATTTTTTTTTCGACCATGCAATATTAAAATGAATGCCCCAGTGTCTATTGAGAGTTAACGCACTGCTGATTGCCCTAAAGTGTATGAGTGTAAAGTACACAATGTTGTAGAAATTTTCTGCTGAGGAATTATCCGCTTTTTGGCAGTTTTAAATAAGAACGTTGCAGAAGCAGTATTATTTTCTCGAGCCATCCCAAGTAAGAAGCTAGAGAGAGAGAGAGAGAGAGAGAGAGAGAGAGAGAGAGAGAGAGAGGTTGGTGTGACATGTTTGGACTCCTGTGAAAATTAGTAATTGATGCTTCCACTTGGGTTTCGTCATTCCTCCGTGAAAATAATTGGGTAGAGAGAAACACCATTTTGCGAAACTTGTCTCCCAGAGGTGTTCTTTTGTATCTATCCGAATAACGAAATGGTGATGGAGCGTAATAGGGGAGTTTGCCGATAGCTGGGGTGAAAAAACTCGATTGAGGATATTGTGACTTTGAAATATGATAAATGTAATTCAACTTTTAAATATTGTATAATTTTAGTTCAACTTTTATATATTTTGTATTGTGTTTAGTTATTTTTTATATGTAATTTACTGTTTAGTTCTACTTTTATATATAATTTATTGTGTTTAGTTCAACTTTTATATATAATTTATTGTGTTTAGTTCAACTTTTATATATAATTCATTGTGTTTAGTTCAACTTATATATATTATGCATTGTTTTTAGCTTTAATCAGCAATTCATTGTATGATATACCCTTCGACTTGAGAAAATTTTCAGCTTTATTGAAGTTTAATTTTTTATTCATTCATATCAGAATGATAAATCAATGGATGTTTTATTTTTTATTCATATCAGAACGATAAATCAATTGATGTTTTATTTTTATTCATATCAGAACGATAATTTGATTCATATCAGAACGGTAAATACGTTGATATTTTATTTTCTAGTTATATTAGAAACGATAAATGAATTGATACATTATTCTATTCATATCGGAACTAAAAAATATATAGAAAGCGTAGTTTTTCTTACTAGGTTTGGCTATTGTTTTATAGTACGAGCGCTGCCAGGTTTCTTTTGATTGTAATATATAACTAAAGCTAGGAGGATCTTTTGAATGGCTTCAACCCCGTAGGACGAAGATTACCTCACCGAGGCCATTCTCTTAATGGTCGTGGTCGGCTGACAACAAGCTGCCTAATTTGCTGTTTAGGTGAGCAGGCAGGGGCAAAATTAATTTTTAGAAACACACCCATCTGTTCGAGAGAGAGAGAGAGAGAGAGAGAAGAGAGAGAGAGAGAGAGAGAGAGAGAGAGAGAGAGAGAGAGAGAGAAGAATTTGCAACACTTCCTCAAGGGTGATGCGGGCATCCGAGGAATGTAACCAGTGACGTATTCACCTTGCTGGCAACCCTTTGCAGTTCATATTGAATCTTTGCCCAGGGCCTTGTAGTGAATGAAAAGTTTTATAACACTGAAAGTAGTGTTTTATGGATTCAAATGATCTTTGCTGTTTATCGAAATTTTGTCAAATTTTTATGTTAATTTTACTTTTGTTGTGTGCGAGAAAAAGATTTTATACTGAGTGCACGTGGGGAACGGAAAAGTTTGACATTTCTACCATTTTTATAGCAGACATGGTATTCATTGCGGCATCTTAAACCGCTGGTTTTCACTCTACCTGTCGTGCAGGTCCTTATTCCTTCGCCATTTCCCTTTAGCCCGTAGTTTAAACATCCCTTGGAACGCGGATAATCGGTACAATAAAGCTAATCTTTATAGCTTTTAAAAGATAAACTTTTTTTAAGTTAGATGGACTATATGGTAGCTGGATATGTTAGTAAAATTGAAAGGAACTGGAAAAAAAAACTTTTCCTGCAGATATAAACATCCAGGTAACTTGATTTACGAAAAAAATAAAACAAGGTCATTTTAATGCAATGTAGTATATTGAAAACCAATGACTAACTTGAATTAGATTGGAACGCTTTATTTATTGGAATAGATTAAGTCTCGGCGTTCTTGTAATAATCTTAGATTCGCTAATGGATGAATTTCAGAAGAATTTATCTAGTTGTCTATCCATTTTCAACACGGGGACTAAATGTCGAAAGCTTATTTTTCGCCATCAGATTCTCTGCGTAATAATAGGGAAGGCTCTAAGTTATGACCATGAAGGTAAGTCACGTGACTTATTAAAGAATGGGCAAATAAAACAAAAGGTTTTATACATTTTAACCCATCAGTCAAGACCTCCCACCTCGTTTTCGTTATTAACGTCTCGTTTAATTCTAATACAGAGTTTTTCTGTTTATGATATCTTTCTACTTAGTGTGAACACTTTTTCATACTTGAAATTTTTGGTGCGACTTGGTCAATAGATAAAAAAATTTTATTAGTATATTTTATTTGTTCTGTGTATGTGAAAACTCTTTAGCGTTGTTGTTAGTAATGTTGTTTGTAGTATTAATACATTTGATAGCAGTCAAGGCACTTGTCTATTGCTCTAACCGAAGCAATTTGGGAAATTGAACACTTTCCTTGACTAATCCACTTGAGCACTTCCATTCAGTTCATCAGGGGAAATTCATCATGGCACAGCGGGTATCGCACGCCCCTTAAACTAATCAGTTGGTAATTAGTGAAGATTTGCTGGGAGTGAATGGCCGGCCCATTAATTTGTAGATCGAGTAGGAACTTTTTTGGTTCTGGTGATGACTTTTATTCTTTTCTTGTTCTGGTTAAGCGTCAAGATTTTTCCCCAAGAATCCAGCCATGTAGATAAAAACCTCATTTGTGTGGTCATACTTATCCAGACCAGGACCCTGAATAAATGATGACACTGGGCCTCTGCGGGACCTCACGCTGTGATGGAAGTAGAGTCCTTTGTTGTATCTCGAGGTAATGATGGTGTGGAGGGCATGTTTTAGGCTCTTTTAGCTTAATGCCTAAAGAAAAAGAAGGGAATATTAAGCGTTGTAATTAAATCTTATAATGTGTTTTGATCGTTAAGTAAGATATGAAAGAAACTGTTTCGGGATTTTTTTTTGGGGGGGAGAAGTTTTTTTTATCTTGCTTTGAATTTTGTGTTTAAGAACAACTATGTTAGACTGACGATTTCACATTTCACCATTACTGTTTTATCCAAGAATGATAGGTAGGCTTTACCTACCTAGTTTATACGCTTTGATTCTGGTAAACTGGCGAGATGGTCGGACTACACCTAGAAAGTACAAATGAGGAATTTTATTTATATTAAAGTCGTTATTTATAAATAGAAAATATTTGGTTTTAATTTTCCCCTTCTGTGACAGTAATGTTTTTAGATTTTTTTTCTAAGGTAAAAAGTTTCTTTTACTTATGGTTAATAGTCACTGTGCGTATTAAAAAGATCTTGTACTTGTATAGTTCAGGTGTTTGGCAAGTTATATAATAGTTTGTGGTGATGGAATTAGGATAGTATGATTTCTTTAATGAGAATAGATCTGAATGAAACCGTATTTTTCTTAATCTTCGATGGTAATAACAGAATTTCTTGTCACTGCCAATATGACCGCTTGTAAATGCGAAAGAAAACGTAATTCTGAAATGGTAAGAATTGGGTCTTCATCTTGTGGTTATTTTTGTAATTTTAAATGATTGTCAAGAGTACTTTAATTGTATGTTTCAAAATCAAAATGGCCGAAACTTATCTAAGTTCAGTATCGTAAACAGGCATGCAAGTTTCATTGTCAAGTGGAAGCTTATATTTAGGCTTATCTCAGACTTTCTTACAAATTCCTTTAATCCACTAAAGGCTTAAGCTATTGATTTTAGAAATATAATTTGCATTGTTTACCTCGCATGTGGTGTCTTCGATTATTTTTTTTATGGGTGAATTAAATCATAATTGAGTTAGTATCAGTGTAACTTATTGTATTTGCGAGTGTATGTGTTTGTGCTAGTTCGAGCGTGCAACTGGTTTTCATGATAAACAAAAACATTATTATTAGATCGATGATGTTTCAATAATTTTGTTATTGGTTAAACCTTCACATTCACTTGTAAATACGTAAAATATATTTTCAAGCCATTTAGAGAAAGTAGTTTAACCATGTAGGAGAGGCAGTATTAACTCGCTGTGTTTATAGACGTCTGGAAGTTCTTTTATCCTTTTCTATAAAATGTTAACAAGTAGGTTAAGAATTAGGGAAGCATAACAAAGAGGAGGCTTCTATAGTAAATTGATTACAGGTCAAGGTACACGTAATTTGCCTTGCAGACCGGTACCAAAGAGTTCTTCTGTTTGGACTTTTAGCAGCAGCAACTTTCATTTGGGCGTAGTTTGTGTCCTGCCTCAAGATAATGTGAATTCTGTGCCACGATTGTCGTGACTAATGTTGTGTATGGTATTCTTACGAGTACATCGTAGATTGTCATTACTACCTATGGAAGGAAATAAGTACTTGCCGGGTTCTGAATAGTTTAATGAATAGTCTTCTCTAACCCTCACCTCACCCTTACCTTTCCCTCCATACCCCTCCCCCCCCCTTCTTGCAATGGTAAAGACGTCATTTGAAAAGCCTTGGTTTTGTATCAGGTAGAAATAACAGGTCTAGATATGGTTTAAGGTTTAAAGGCAGCTCATGAATGGCAGAGGCAAGGAACAATGACATTGCCTTATCAAGCATGACAATGCCCTAGAGACTGAGCGCCCAAGCCCCCTCTCCACCAAAGCTAAGACCAAGGAGGGCAAGGCAATGGCTGCTAATGACTCACCAGATAGACTTTTAGGCTCCTCAAGACCCCCCCCCCCCCCCGTCCTTAGCTCGCGAGGTTGCAGCGACCAAAGAAACTAACGAGTTTGAGCGAGACTCGAACCCCAGTCTGGCGTTAACCAGTCAGGGGCGTTACCACATCGGTCACCACAACCTGGTGATATAATTTTGTCTCTATGCATATGAAATTCTCAAATTAAAATACATTTATTCCCATAGAACTATATTATGAAGTTAAAAAGTAATTTATTTCATAGCCATAGCTTAGATATAGCTTTGTGGCTCATACAACCTGCCTCTTATTATGCCTCTAAAAATCTAAATTGTTCAGCTCTTGGCAAAGGCTGGTTTCAAACCCGGAAATAGAAGCTTCAGAGTGTGTCATTATTGGTTATTGTCTTGGAGTTTGCTCTTGGGTAGTGAGAAATGTTCAGCGGGACTTCCCCTTTATGATTTTTTGAATTTTAAACTTCAACTAATTGTGTGTCTTAGAACTGGTTGTTCCCAATAGTTCACTATAATTCCGCTGTCGAGTCCCAATTACCTTTCATGATGTTAATGATTGCAACATCGAATTATACTTCTTAGTACGGAACTTATCATTAATCCCACGATGCAGAGCTGAAAGGATTGGTTGTGGCACCTTTAAATTGGAAGTTATTATCCAATCAGGCTGCTTAGGAATAATTGTTCGTAATTAAGCTCGTGTTGTTGCTTTCATGAAGGTGCGGTCTTATTTAATTGTTTTTAATTATTTATATATTGCATTTTTTTACTGCGAAACTAGTAACTAATTTATTTCAACGAACCTTTGACTAATAGGTATGTTCTTAGTTGTAATATTCTCTCTCTCTCTCTCTCTCTCTCTCTCTCTCTCTCTCTCTCTCTCTCTCTCTCTCTCTCTCTCTCTCTCTCTCTCTCTCTCTCTCCTTAATTTTATATTCCAAGCGAAATTCTTGAAATTGCAAGATGTCAATGTTCAGAGATGAATTGTAATATCCGAAACATTAATGATCAGGTTAACCTACTTCCCCAGTCTGTCTTATAAACGTAAGATGCGTAGTTGAATCTTTGCTGGGTCCCACCTGTGCATTTTACGTAACCAAGGAAGAACGGACGTGATGGCTGGCATGCCCCGATATCGGTATTTAGTTATGTCATTGTAAATGTCGATGTTACTGTTTTTGAATATCTAATAACGGCCCCTTCAGCTTATGTGCTTGCTGCATTCGTAATTCATGTCTGGGTTACGGAAAGACTTACGCAAGGCCGGTCATCTAAAGCGTTCTGTGCTAGGCGCGGCATCTTTTGATGATTTGCCCTTCGTTTTTATGTAATCTTGTTTTTGTGTTTGTATGATGATGTTTTCACGAGGCTATTTTCATGATATCTGTTTTGAATTATGTTTATTTATGATAATAATAATAACAATAATAATAATAATAATAATAATAATAATAATAATAATAATAATGATAATAATAATAATAATGATAATAATAACAATAATAATAATAAATGTGACAGAATTTAACACTGTCTATCGATTGGTAGCTGATTAAAGGGCATAAGTTTGTGATAATTTGTTTTGTGTGTGTGTGTGTGTATATATATATATATATATATATATATATATATATATATATATATATATACAGATAGATAGATAGATATAGATATATATACTTGTGTGTATGTGTACGCTCAAAGTTGGTATAGTATAATTCATCACTTGGGGCATTGAATGAGATTACCGAATGGAGGACATATCTGACTTTCATAAAAAGTGGGTGATGCGAAGGGAACTCTGTTGTTGATGCCCCGAGTAGCATCTTCCATATTAAAAAGACAAACTGTGGCACTCATTATCATGGCCTCCGGGATGCCTCTGCCACTCGCTCGATGAATACGCAGCTCATGAAGTTGCAGGTGATGGCGAGAGGAATTCCCTTGCCGGTGAATTGCGTCAACTACGCATACGAATGCATCAGCGCAGAGCTCCCCGGCATCTGGGATTGGCTATTGGAACAGATGGATGTCCCTGGAATATTTTTCGCGATTGAGCGACGTGTCATCGATGTTACGAGGTTTTAACAGGAGGGTGTGGACTTCTTGCCTGAGAAAAATTTATGATCAATCTCTGTTAGGTAATTATTGGGTGGTTAAAGATTCTCTGCTCATATAAATTCGTGTCTCTGATTTTGTTTTTTCATAGAGTGCCAACCATAATGGTTGCATATCTGTATTTCTTCTAAATTTCTTTGGAAAAAAATAATATGCAATGATTGATCTGTTTAGCCAATGTTTATCCTTGGTTATGCCAAATATTAATGTACGCTATCATTTCTTAACGCCAGATCTTGGATGCAAGTGTGACACTTATAATAATGATGACGAAGTATTTAAAGCTTCAGTTATCGAAAGTCATAGTGTGCAGCGAAGTGGATTCCGTTCTAGACACAGCCGTTGGATTCAATGTTTAATTATGGCTGTGATTTTGCGTTTGTAGAAGGATTTAGTCTTTAATATTCATATCATTTAAATGAAAGCATTTGGACATTTCACACCGCCTGTATTTTCACTGTAGTATTTTACTCTTTAACATATTGACCGTAAATTGAGAGAGAGAGAGAGAGAGAGAGAGAGAGAGAGAGAGAGAGAGAGAGAGAGAGAGAGAGAGATAAGCGGAGAAGCAAGTTTCCTTAAAAGGAATCAAGTTCTTACTCCCTCTTACCTTAGACCAGGAGCGCATGATTGTTATGGCTCATGAATATGATAATGATATTGACATTGAAGATGGAGGAGTGTAATTTATGCGCTTATTTATATTTTGTTGATATTTTCTTATTAACAATATTTCTCTTGGCTCTGCTGTTTTCTTGGGACGCAGGGAGTATCGTTTTTGGGGAAGGTTGTGGGATTCGATTTTTCGTATTCATGTATTGTAATATCTGACATTGCTATATACTTTTTGTCTTTATATCTAACTATGTATAATAATCTCTAATTTATGTCTGTCTACTGTGTACTATGTATAATATACCCACAATACTGTCTTATAGTGAATATTTTATAAATCATATTTTCCAATTGCTGGAATCGGATTACTTGATTAAAATGATTGGTAAAAGATAGTCAAGATACAATAAATGAATCAGATCCTGAAATTGTAGAATTTTCGTCAAGAAATTTGATTGTACCGAGATTTTCTTTTCATGTACATACTTTCATATTATCAGATCGAAATGAAATAACTACCAGCCGTTTATCTTTTAAGAATCCTCCCTAGAGAGAGAGAGAGAGAGAGAGAGAGAGAGAGAGAGAGAGAGAGAGAGAGAGAGAGAGAGAGAGAGAGAGAGAGAGACTCATATTTGAAGCCTCATAAAGTGACTACATCTAACGGAAACCAGTTGTGCCAGATGTATATTTCTGTACATAATTATTCGTCTGCTAGTCTCGTAGTTCCCCTTCTTTAGATTGTCATTGATAAAGGGTAACTTTCGTGTCGTGAATGAGTGGATCCAAAAATTACATTCGATATTTTTTTTTTATTTGGATTAGATGCAATATTTTCTGTGTACATATTTTCAGCTGTTAGTTATTTTTAAATCATATGGTGTAGTTATTAGGTTCATATAATCGATTTGGTTTTCTGTATTAGATAATTAAAGTATTTATGCCAGTTAGATCACTTTTTAGCTGTCCTGTTAATGTTTGAAGAAACGAGAGATTTAAGCTTCACTAGAGAGGGGAAGATTTCGTGAGACGAGTCTTTAAGTACCGCTCCTTTTTTTTCCTCCACCATTCCCTAAATATGCCAACATTTGGGAAAGGGGGTTGGGTCCATCCTTACCCGTAGAGTTCATTAAGATCATTCCGTGTCTCTTTTAACGAGCAGAGCATTCATTTACGAGGAAATGATTTACAAAGAACGCCACTTCAGGGTCTCCCGACAGGTACATCACACGAGCACGCTCACGTTACCAGGTTTATATCGGGACTGTAGGGTTAGGGTAGTTGAGGAGTTCGGTGACAAATTTTGTAGGTTACTTTTGACAGCTTTATTTTTTTATATAAATAATTTAGAGCCAGAATACTAATTTGTGGCAATAGCCCTTGTCTTATTTTAAGCAAGAGTATGTACACATTGAAAATAGTGTAATCATGTGTTTTATTCATTGATGTTGTATACCCGTTTCATTTTGAATGTAGTTCTATGTCAGTAAATGCAATTATTCGGCGCCTTTATACCATTTAATTAGATTAGGATAGCGTTAATGTCCATTGGTCCTTTGTCTCTACTTTGCATGTGTAGTATGCAACGATAATCGTATCCTATATTTTTCTTCCCTTTTAAACATTTTCTTGTTATATATTGCCATGATTCTATGCTTTTTTAGAATTGCAATTTAATTGTTAGTGTAAGAGTTTTTTTTTTTTTGGGGGGGGGGGATGGTATTCTTTTGAATCTACAAAGGTCAGCATAAATTTTAATCTTGATACCCGCGCATGGTTTGATCTCCCTCATAGTAGCCATTTAAGTTATGCAATAGAGGATTGCAAAAAAGCTGCTAAAATATTTAAAGTCCATTTGTAGTTCTACTCAAGTTACGAAGCCGCGAACTTGTCGTCCACGCTAATCCTTCGCCATTCCGCACACATGTTCATACAAAGAATGAAATGGATGGAATATTAGGATGAAGTTGATGTATTTATATGATTTGTTGCTATCAACTGTGATAGTTTTTTAAAGATCACTTTGATACACTGTAAATTGTTTCACAAACAGACACACACACACAAACACACACACACACACGAACCACGCTTTTAGATGCTGCAGGACAAAACGGGCAAGTTATCCTCCATCTCTTTCCAACTGAACAAGAATAGCAATGTAGCCAATTAAACTGAATTGAAGAGATGTTGAACCAACGTGTTGCAAAGTACAGAAATGTGAGTGAGTGAGTGTGTGTGTGTGGAGAGAGAGAGAGAGAGAGAGAGAGAGAGAGAGAGAGAGAGAGAGAGAGAGAGAGAGAGAGAGAGAGAGAGAGAGAAAATGATTTCTCAGTGTGTGTGGTTCTGAGTACGGAGGATAAGAGTGGTCTTAGAGATAACTATGAGTCATAAATGTCTGCAAAAGTTTTGAGCGTCGCCTCGTCTCATGACGAAGTAAGGAGGGGCACTTGCTCATACCCCACTCATGCTTGAGGAAAGTGAGGTGAAGTAAAGTAGAAGGAAGGGGTTCAAACTGAAGAGACTTCAACCCTACAAGTGTTTCTTTAGAGGGGAAACATGGCATAGACGAGCTCTTCGAAATTGATTTAAGGGTGCTAAAGTCAGATGCCAGGCAATTGTTACTTGTTAAACCCCTTGCAGATGAATCGCATATTTAAGTGAGTCAGTTGAGAGAGAGAGAAAGAAGGGAAGTTGTTTGCATCAAGACAATTTTGAATATTGTGATGATGTAATAGGAGTCTTAAGAGCTTGACTTTGAAATCTGTTCATTTTTAATCCGTCCTTAGCTTACTTAATTTTTAGTGTAACATGTTTCATGTATGTTTGTTTGTTTACTTTCTGTGTTTGACTGCGTTTTGCAAACATAAAGATGTAATTCATTAGAGCTCAGACATGAAGAACGGACCCAGTTATTTCCGGAAATGATGACGTTTATCATTTAGGAAGCTTTAACTTTCGACAGGTTTAAGCCTGAAGAGCTCACAATGTAATCGTCTTCAAATCGTACGAATTAGAATGTCAAGAAGGATTGATCGAGACACATAATCAGTGTGCCTCAGGATAGGGTCGCCCAGTCTGTGTTGCAGCTCGACCATGGACCATGAGAGACGTTACTGTTAAAAAACCGTTGCTCTGCGCGTTGGGTGTTGATCCTTTAAATTTGAATTGCCTAACTCTTAGCTTAATGTCTTATCATTTGAATTATTAACTCGATGTACTTTCACATTTTACTTACCTCAAATGATTCTTTGAATTTGTTAATTTTTTTATTGGTTTGCCTATTCGATGGTTGAAAATAGGAAACTCATTTTGATATATTTTTTTAATGTTGACAGGATGTAGAGGTCTTTGCTCATTGCGTGGGTGTGAGGATTGGGGGTGAGATAATGAAGGGTTTTGTTGGGGGAAGGGGGATTTAACTTGCAGTCTGAAGTGACCGAATGGGGTTGGGAGGGGATATTCATACCCTCGGGCGAAGGGAGTTTTAAATTTACCCAAGTTTTTTACAAGGGGAAGTGTGCTTATAAAGGGCAGGCAGATGATGGCCTAAGGCATACAGGAAACGGCTGAGGGCATCTGAAGAGAACGGTGAGAAAAAGCTATTGAAAAAGGAAGTGAAATGGCGAATAATGATTGGAGTGGGGGGGCGGGGGTTGGATAGCGGACTCAGATTTGAAAATTGACTTGAGCATTTGTGAAAGTTCAATAGTTTTTGTGATTCCGATTCATTTAATTTCACATCATTTATTCTTACTAGATACATAATTGAACTTAGGTGGCTGTAAGTTAACATGATATAAAACTGAAACAATGGTTCAAGTACAGACGAAAGAATTACTTGTGACCTATTGGTTCTCGAAAGTGACCGTTAAAGGTGAAGTTGTGTGGGAGGCGTTCGGGGGTTTCTTACCCTGCACCCGGGTAAAAGCGGCCGTTGCAACTTGAAACAAAATGGTTTGAAAGTGTTCTTGTCAAAGAACATCCAAACCCAGACTCGTAATTGCATGTTGCTCTGCCATGGCCATTGTTGGCATCCCCTTTTCTAGTGAGTGTCTATGGCAATTTGGGAAATTCCGTAGATGTTTCTTTGTTGATGGAATTACTATGTTTATCTCTTCTGAAATCCTTCGACGTTCCATGTTCTTATGCAGATGTATAGACAAGATATCCCCACGAGCGTAATTACATGGCATTAATGAACTTCTATTGTACCCTTGTAATTTGACGACTTAACATAAACGTATATTCATCTTAATTTGGTAAACATCAAGCATGATGATTTTAGAAGTTAAAACCTCTACACCTAATAAATATTGATTTTACCTGAAAGTTTCTCCTTTTATTAATAAATTCTCTCTCTCTCTCTCTCTCTCTCTCTCTCTCTCTCTCTCTCTCTCTCTCTCTCTCTCTCTCTCTCTCAAATGAATGTAGACTGAAATATCCCTTGAGAAACTTAGCTTGTTAAGTACTTTGATTTCAAATTGATTTATGTTATTTTTCTTTCCTTTAGGTAAGTCGTGTCTGGTTACCTCCAAGTGCACTTATGTCTAGTAAGTACGGTAAATTTGTTTTGCGATTAGCGAGAAAACTGATACTTTTAATATTTTTGTATCGGTACACATTCTATTCTGAAGGGAATATTAAAATATGGTGGATTCCGGCCTGTGTTGGCGTTGTTTGTATTGAAAAAGCAGATGCTGCTGATAAATGACCCATAAATTTACTACAACACGTCATTGACTCCCCGCCAAGGGTTTAGTACCCGCAATGACGCATTTTATAGTAAGAAAATGACAGACTATATGTAGTCATGAATCAGAGTAATAATTAAAAGAAACCAAACAAATGGTTTCTCCATGGGAATCATTATAGAAAAATAGGACTGAAGTAATTTTAGCAAGTTAGTGTATTAGCCATACGAGATCGGCCCATGGTTTATTAATGTGCACACCCCGAGAAAGATTCCCAACTATAATGAGTGATACTATTTTAGCCATACGACATATATTTTATTTTATGTGTGTGTGTGTGTGTGTGTAAATTGTTGAGGTTTTAAAGTCAAAAATTTATATTTTGATCAGAAAAGTTTGTCTGACATATCGGAATCAGAGATTTTCTCTGCAAATAAGATTTTAACATTTTTTAGTTGAGCATAGGTTTAATAGATGAAATTTAAATTGCTCTTAGAATTTTATTTATATTTTTATATCGTAGAATAGTATATATTCCCCCAGATATTGATCGTGCCAACTCGGGACGAGTAAATTCAGACTCATTGAGATGGTTAAATCTCCTTTCTTGTAATAATAACACATCTCCCGGTCACCGCCATTATTACTTGTAAGGGGGAGAGAGTATTTTTATTTATTTAGTATTCAGCGAAAATTTCGTCACCGAACCATTAATCTTTAGGAAAACGACTTTAATGCTATGGCATTTCCCTTTAAATGCTCGGTCATGTCGACTAACGAACCCTTGGCACTGAAGCGAGATGTATGGAGGCCTCTAGAAAGTTGACGTAGAAAACTCTTAGGCGATTGCAAAATCTACCCGTACGCAGGAAGGCGAAGATTGTTTAGCACTGAGAATGAGTGAATGATTCAAATCCTATATAACACATTTATGCACGTTTGTCCTATAATCCCCAAGACCCATCTTTTTCAAATTAATATTAGGTCTAGATTGTACCTCTTATAGTTTTAATCATATAAATTGCAGCCAGATTTTATATAAATTGGAGTCAGATTCGCATTAATGATGAAAAGCATTCCCTGTTTTTATCGAAGATGTTACAAAAGCGTGAAACCATCATTTAATTCTAAATTTCATTGCTGATATTTTTACATTCCTTACAATACTTGTTATTTGCACCTAGTCGAAAGTATGATCCCATTGTCTATTACATAGCTACATGAATGTAATTTCCTGTTATAGTGAGAAATTAAAAAAGAAATACATAAACACGCTGATCATGGCTTAATTGGCAACTGTTCTTCCGGAGATAATGAAGTCTCGTTTCGCAAGGATCATACCGTGACTAGTTAGTGGGGTTTAGCGAATACACAACAGATGTTAAGAAATATGGATTATAATTATGATAAAAGAGAATTGGTGTCATTATCTGCAGTTAGTAGGGTCACTGAAGATTCCTTTAGAAGTGGCGACACTAACTTTTCCATTGTAGAGACTTGAGACAGAAACGGGAATCTTTTTATGCTAGTTTAGTCGTGCCCCTTCATTGGGTAACTTTCTATTGACGGGCGCTGGGGAAAAAACTTCATTTCCGCTACCGGCGACTTCCCATTAGATTCCCTTACATCCCTTGCAGCCATCTCTCTCTCTCTCTCTCTCCTCTCTCTCTCTCTCTCTCTCTCTCTCTCTCTCTCTCTCTCTCTCTTCTTTGTTTTTGCCGTAATAACGGTAATTCTAGGGATTTGGACAACTAATTTGCTTTGTTTAAAGTATTTTTAACATTTGACGAAAACCCAAATTGCAAATGAGAAATGAGACTATATTTAAAGGTTTTTTTAAAGACTGGGAATGCATTTAATGCCATTGTTTATCCTTTTCTTTAATCTGAAGAAATTTAATGATCCTACCCGATGACATTGCTTCAATTTGTTATAATGGATACGAAAATTTGGCACGTCGGATCGTGCACAGGAACCTTTTGATCGCAAAAGTTGTCAGGAATCTATCATTACTCCGAGGGTAACGACTTGGGGCAGCCAAGCTAGCCCAGAACTGCCGCAGGCCAACTTCTCCTCCCGATACCATGCCGACGCCCCCGTGTGTTTGCTCAAGCTTGACGGCCAGACACGGGCCGAGCCATTTTTCCCTGCACAGTGAATGCCTTTCACCTAGAGCATTATTCTTGTCCTTGAAGCGTCGGCTTTTAGTACTGCTTGCTAAGAACATTTCTTCTGCAATGTTTCTAAAATATGTTTGGTAGTTGGTTTTTGACACATACAATATCAAAGATTAACATTATACCAACGAACAGTATTCCACTATTAGTATTAAATTATCATAAGTTTCTTCATTAGTAAGGTGTTCTTTGATTGGTTTCTGAACCTCTTAATTTCAGTGATTTAGTTATTTGAGCAGTGTAGCCTCTGTTGTTCAGTGTACTTTTAGAGAAGTGATCCGGTGTTTACATGAAGATTAGTGACATACGATTCCTCCTATAAATTGGTTGAATACTTTTAATAAAAAAATGGGTCGTCACAGCAACAAAGGTCATGACACGTAAATCCTGAAATATGTTGAAGATTGGTTAAAGAAAGATTATTGACGATGTATAATTTTTTGGCAATTAAATTGTCTAGGTTTTCTGTGTATCAATTTCATGCTAATTTATTCCATATTTCCTCTACTCTCTAGCTGTTGAAATCTTTAAATCTAGGAATAACTGTTATTCCAGTCAGGTCTGATTTTTACTTCACCATTTATGAATTATATAGAAATTACATGAAGTTGAAAAACAAATAAGTAAACGATTATTTGATAATGAAAGGTATCATTTTAACATATCAACTTCTTGAAATACACAATAAAAAGAAAAAATACTCTGCTCCCCATGGTTCATAACTCATACTTAAATTTTCAAATTATTATCAAAAGAAATCCGATATATAACCAAACTTTCAGTAATTTAGGTGTGTAGGCAACGCTTTTGTAAGTTGTGGCAATCGTTGTTCTCTTTTCTGGTTATAAAACAAATTGTAATGTTTGCAATACTGTTTGTGTTAGAATTTCATGGTTTGATCTCGAAGATGGATTATATATATCCAATTTTTGGCCTTATTTCTTGATATTCAGTTTTAAGTGCGACAATGTTACGATTTTTAGAACACGAGTTTAAAATTAGTTCGTTGTAAAGTAGAACAATTATTCTAACTCTATAATTAATTTATCTATCGCTTGTACATTGTTTCTGTTTATCCTTAATAATATTTTAGTTCAAAGTTTCGCCTTTCTTATTTTGAAGGAACTTTTGTAATTAAGGCACCCATCTGTTGCTGACCGAGAAGCCTTGCCAATGACCCCGACAGGGGTCAAGGGGAACAGCTTGTATTATGAGGCACATTCTGCCCTTGTCGGGGATTGCTCAGCCAGGATCAGAAACGAGTTTTGGGCGGCATTTTCTTTCACAAATTCTCAATTATCTTCAGTTTCGGTTTGTTTTAATATAAGCATAAGTTTTCTATATCGCTACTAGCATGGAAGCCGTAGTTGTTCGAAAGACCATTAGTAATCATACGTGGAGTTAGCTCAACACGAGATTGGAATTTAAAGATTTATAGCATTAGTAATCGGTAGGGATTAGAAGAGATTGTACTGACGTGACAAGAATTATAGTAGCGTAACTGATCCAAGCTTAGTTTGTATTGTGTACACAATCCTACTGTCATAATATTATTCCCGGGAGTCTATCGCTATTCTTGAAATTGTAATCTTAGTGTTCGTGCTGTTTTGATCACCTTCGGTAACCTGTTGTGGCTAAGTCGAGGGAGGTCTTTTTCATGATCCGATATGATGTGCTTATGCTGTGTTTAAACTCCGCTGTTTGTTCATGTGTATAAACTAATTTTAATCAAAAACATTTACCAATTTCTTTAATCATATACTTTATTTTTTTTTTTTTATTTCTTCCATGCTGCTTATCATCAATACGTGTAATGCAGCTTTCAAAAGCATGAAAATTCTATTGAAATACATTAAAGTGTAGTTTGTTTTAGGCCTTTAATTTGATTGCAAGTATGATGGATGTGGTGCTGGAATCTAGTCTACTTAGTTGGAAGAAATTGTATTAATTCGAGAGGGATAAGTTAGTTTGTTTTTAACCCATAGAAAAGATATTGACAGTGAAAATAGGAAATATTTTCTGTAGTGATGATCCGTCATAGATGTTTGTTTTGGACATACATTTAGGAACAGCCTTGTTGGAATCATAGGGGATATATTGATGGTGTTATAAGTTTTCATAAATAAGAATATAAGTTTGAAGAGTTTTTCCCCCTTTTCCGTGTGTGTGTGTGTGTGTGTGAAAGAAAGCGATAGGCTTATGTACTCGGAAGAGCGATGGCAGCACGTGTAGTACAGGGGTATGTCTGTCACAGCTGTGTGGTCATTTTTCAGTGACGTTGTCACTTACTTTTTATGAATTAATGATCTGGCTTGTAGTCTGTTAACATCTGTAAAGTTCTTATTATATTTTCTTTCATACACTGTTATTTATGTTTAAAAACATTTGGAGGTCGCTCTTAGTAACCATAACAAATTATATTGCTGACACCTAAAGAGTCGAGTTGGGAAGCGCTCCTTTTTTGTTAGTTGGTTTGCCAGCCCTTGAAATGGTCGCATTGAACGCAACCCCTTCAATATACACCCGCTTCTGTACGTACAAGTCTCATCTGAATGGACGCTGTACAGCTTTGATTCTTGCGTAAATTTTCTGCATATTGGTAAACCAATTACTCTTCGCACGAGGACGATAGATATAGTAATTTATATTAATTAATTGGCTGTAGTATTGGGATATTCAAAGCTCTGTTTATGGTAGATCTGTCTGTAGATGCGAAGGTTGACAATGTTTCGTATTGAAAGTAATTTCTATTTAGAATTCACTTGCTAATTGGCCAAATACTAATGAATGCGTTATATGTTAGGGCGGATGTATCATTCTACTAGCCGATCAAGTTTGTTAGAAGTGGAGAGATTGGAACACGATGAGTAGGCAGATGTCACAGTTTATTTAGATGATTGGCATAGCAGTTCGGTCCCTTTGATTCTTCCTATCTTTCTTTCGTAATCGTCTGCTATGTATTTCAAACCATTTTTTTCCTGGATTTTTAATCGTTCCTTAGAAAAGCAGTGTAATCTTCATTATCTTTTGATTCCCTTCATTTTACCGACCTTTTAGTAGTAAATCTTTTCCTTTTCTTGGGTGCACTATCCTTGAAAATACTTGTATACCGCTGAAAGGCTTCTTGTAACTAATATTGCATTAGAAGTCTGGATTTTCCCCAGGTGTCAAGTTTAGTGAAACGGGAAGATTATGGGTTGGTAGGATACCTTCTGTACCAAAGGACACCTTACAACTATCGAAGAGAGGAGAGCAGATGGTATCGAAAACGAAAAGAATCAGTTTGAACGATTTACGCTCTTCGGGGCTTCGGGGGTGACCTTATCTTGATTGATGACAGGTCTTTTCATTTCTTAGGACTCAATATTTTTTATTCTCATTTAAAACTAAACATATTTTCTCCAGTTCATATTGTGATCATATTATTTTTCGGTGTAAACGTTTTTATGGTGGTCCTTTATGTGTGTATAGATAACGCCCAATTATTCTTATTCAATTCAAAAAATCTTTATCCAATTAGGCTTCAAGAGGTCAAACGATGCTCTCGATATTCATAATTTTTTTAGTCTCTCTTTCTCTGATGATTAATTATTCTCTGTAAAATTTAATATATCTTTTAATACTCTGCCTTGATGTTTTGAGCGCTAGATTTCCCATGTAGGTGTTTTTGTCTATTAGTCGTTGTAAACTTCACCGGACTTCAATGTTCAACTCTTACCACTTAATCTCTGCTCACTTTAGTAAACGTCATGTACGGAACGACAAGGGGGTTGTCTTGAATGGGACAAGGAATGAGCGAAGGAGAAGAGAGTTTAGTGGATTAAAATATATTGACTGATTTTTATATGATTTTCAAATTAGGTTGATGGAACTTGCTTTCTATGGGTTTTCGTAAAATTCTCGTTTGCTTTAATATTTTAACGAACAAGCTCAAGAAAAACATCGGTCTTTCACAATCTTAGAATTTTGTTTTGTGCTATTGGAATACAGTCTGTCATTTTGGAAAGAATTATACATTTTCAGTCTTCCATAACTTTCATATTAATGTCTTCGTACTCAACCTGTTAGCAGTTTGAGCACGTTTTTGTATAATTTTCACTTGAAAAAATCTTTCATCTGTGGTTAAAGTCAAGAAAAAAATATGAAGAAAATACTATGAATTCCTTCTGACTAACGTTTATCTTCTCAATATGCATGCCTAGTGGTGGGATCTTAATTGGAAATTCTTTCTTTGTACAGCTGGAGATTATGTAAGAAATATAAGCCCTAGGAATATTTTAAGTGGTAGATTAAACTTCGTAAAACATTGGTTAAATATTTATCTTTAATTGTCATCATTGTTCAGCCAGTGGAATGGGAGATAAAACCAGGTGTGGGGTTAAGTGAAGGCTATCTTTTATCTTGGACAAATTTCAAGCCCTTTATTCACATCGGTCTGAAACGTCTATAGGTGTTTTATTGTGCGATGTCACTAAAGTTGAATTATTATTTATGTATTGAGGTTGTGCTAATCCTACTGTTGCGCATTCATAAATAGCAGAGTAGCATTTTTATGATTGTTCATGAGTACTTTAGTGATGAAAGAGCGAGCTATACCAATTCTAATAATCTGAATGTCATGATTATAGATCTCCATCTTGAGCTGTACAGAATTAATTTCCTGTCAAGTCCTCCATAATTGGAAAGGATTGTCGTATAATGTTGTTATTATTTAGTACATATAAGAAACTACACTTTATAATGTAGTTTATCGTTATATGATATAATATGTAGTATTGATGAAACAAATAAATTCTTATACCCATTCTATAAGCGAAGAGGAGTAACATTGTTAAAACCGGACAGTAAGTGAAAGTAATGGTCGTACCCTTTGCCCATATTAGTCAAGTTGATGTGCTATTTGTATAATTTATTGACCTTTTTACGAGGTGAAGGCCGAAGCGATTTAACGATAGATTCTTCAGGGATTACGCTAACCTTTACATGGAACTGTATTTGGTACTAAAGAGAGAACTTTACACACAAAAGAGACTGTCTCTTTATTGTGTTTGTGTTTCAGATCTCTCGACCTAACCTTTATTTATGTAAACCTAATTTGGTTATGCGATACACTAGGCAGCTGGGAATTCAATTTAGAAAGAATCTTGGGGACTCAGAATGACCGCATGTAAATCATTCTTTATGCTCTTTATTAAGAGGTAGATCCTCCATACATCAAACTTCAGATTACGTACATTTACAGCTTTGCATTTTTTTCTTTCTTTCCCGTCAGTTTTTTTTCTCATTCTTGGGCTGTTATGATGTTTGAAAGGTAAACATTGCCTAGAGGACTTGGGTTTTTTATCAACAGGTGGTTGAAACAGTATCACTAGCCCTCACCGTGCCATATCTTGTCATAGCAGTGGCTGGAGTCAAAATGTTGACGATGTATTTGAATTTGGATGGAAGTGTCATAGCAAAGATTGGGGTGGCTCTCTTAAGATTTGTTCTTGAACATGTGCCACGGATTTGGTTATAAGCCTACTCCTGAAATCTTCAAGTAATCTATGTTATAAAAGGGCATTTTATATGATAGTTGTCAGGCTATTATATGTACGATTGTGTGTGTGTGTGTGATATATATATATATATATATATATATACAGAGAGAGAGAGAGAGAGAGAGAGAGAGAGAGAGAGAGAGAATGTGGTATGTAGTATGCTTTCCAAGTGCATGAAATTGAGGGATAGAAAAATGTTGAAATGAGGGGTTATTATGAAGACTACCTGAACTGGATTCCTTCAGGAACGTGGGCAGGGCATTCCATCACCTTCTGAAGGGTGGAATAGATGGCTACACAGAATTTAGTCCGAGATTATTGCTTATAGCATATGAAAGGGAACGAAACATAATTAAGAATCTCTCTCTCTCTCTCTCTCTCTCTCTCTCTCTCTCTCTTTCCTCGGTTACATTCTGATATGTGGTGTCTTTGTTTAAAGTAAGGAATTATGGTCATAAATGTATTCTCTGTATAAGTTGAATTCTTTCAGTAGTTTTCCATACCAGGAAATAAGAATCTAATTATGAAGAACAGCGATATTTATAAACTGTGCATTTTCTCCTTTTGTCTGAAAATTGAAATATACTTGGGCCAGCTATGCTAAAATATGTAGCAAAGTGTTTCATTTTCTCTCAAATTTATTACTTTGTTTATTTGAATCATCCATTTCGTTTGTGTGTGAGCACCATTGACACTTCAGTCTTAGTATCTTATCTCCGTAAAAGGTCCGAAAGAGTGGTTCTTTTTAGCTAGCATCCTCGTCCCCTGTACACATTTCAAATTGAAACATAAGAGTTTTAACGGCTTTGAAGCATTCTCTCTATATCTATCCTAGTTATGTTTGCATATTCTTTTTATTTGTATCCATGAAAGATCCTTAATTTTGTCTTTACGACGATTTTGGACTTAATAACGATTTAGGTAGAGATAATTTCATTTTTTTTTGTAAATTCTCTCTCTCTCTCTCTCTCTCTCTCTCTCTCTCTCTCTCTCTCTCTAACACATTCACAACCTGGAAATTATTGTTGGTATTGATAAAAGAACTTCGAATCCTACATGAATCAGGCCTCGTGAATGGAAGAAATTAAGGCAAAGTCGAGAGGTGAAGTTGATGATTATCGTGTGTTCCCATCTCCAAGTGTTTAATTATCCAGTTGTAGTTCATCAAGATGATCATCTGCGTTTCGTGTCCGACCAGAAAAGGATATTTAAAGGGCGTCCATTGTGAGGTTGACCTTGAGGGGTAGGATGTGAAGTGATGCTCTGTGTGTGCTTTCGTGTGTATGTATATGTGTTTGCTTTCATGTCTCTTTCTTTCTTTTAACCTCACCCACCAGTGTCAAGTGACGCCTGTCTGGTGCATGAGTCTCTCTCTCTCTCTCTCTCTCTCTCTCTCTCTCTCTCTCTCTCTCGTTTTACATTTCAAAGTCCCTTGCGTCTTTGGTTATTTAACTTGATTTGCTGGAATTTGGCGATTTTATGGATATTTTACAAGTTTTTGCAATTGTTTTTCCTTTACTTATAGTTTGCAAATTGTAAATCATCATTCGGTTAGATCTTATCCTCCACCTGCCATTTTTGCTGAGGTGTTTTCCTCGAGAGGAGTCGTGTTTGGGCAACAAACACGGTGTCTTGGTCAAGATGGATAAGTATTTGCAGTAATGGAAAGTGCTGAACACTTAAAGCTGCTGGCTGAAGAAAGAGACAAGGCGTCGCTTTACATTGGGGATTTAAATAACATGAATTTGCAAGGTCAGGATTATCCATCTCGGGGTTGGTTGAGTTTGCTTATATTTTTGCTTGTGCTAAATTTCAGTAAACTGTTTTCGCAAACCACTAATTGGTACTGAGTTGAAAATGTTTAATACTTCAAAATATGAATTAATTGCTCTTAAGAAATACATTATACATGAGAGTTACGGACTTTACACGCTCACTAATCTGATTATCACTGAAGATATGGTGTGTGTATATGTGTATATATATATATATATATATATATGTGTGTGTGTGTGTGTGTATAATTCAGAGACAGAGAGAGGGCGCGCGATCAATATCTTAAATATTCCTGAATTTTTATTATTAGCACAAGCTCATTATGTGACGACCCGTTAAAGGACGTAAGATATGACTTGGTCACATTTCCTTTTCACACCTTATTCCATTGTCAGACTATAACATAATCCTTGTATATCTGTATTAAAGTGCCGTACCAACATGTTCCAATAAAGCGACTAGAGCAGATGAAAAAACTAATGTTTAAATTAGTTACATTAAAAAAATTGGTTTAAGTCACCAGTGTAGTCAATTAGGTAATGGTTATTTATAGGTCAAGGTTGAATTTGATACTTATTTTTTCGTACTAAACATTATTTGAAATAAACAAATACGGTCTGTTTCAACCAGGGAATAAGGAAGTATGAAATGAAACTGCAAGATGATGATCTTATTACTTCTTATCCCTGTGGTATTCAGCAAGTTGCAACAAGTGCATGATCCTGACAGAGAAGGGAGGCTCTCTCTCTCTCTCTCTCTCTCTCTCTCTCTCTCTCTCTCGACCCATGGCTCTTTGTTTGTGTTGATGTCGAAGTCACGCGGGCAGACACGCTGCTACTCCTGGGCTGGGGCTGCTGCTTCGCGTTTTTAAGGCAGATGCTGGGAGTGTGTCCTTTGTATTATAATCCTCCCTGACTTTTAAAAGTCGTAGGTGTATTCACAACTGTCCACTGCTTTGGATGTATTATAATATGATAATCACGATGGTAGTAACTGTCGACACCTGGTGCAACAAAAAAGGGTACCAGTAACAGATGGTTTAGGGTAGTAGTTTCGAGGATGTAAGATGATGGGTTTTAAATACACCGAGTATTCTTCTCCTGGCATCAGGGAAGTAGCAATGCCGTAGGGCAGTAGTGCCTGGCACTAGTTGAGTCACTGTCTTTATTTATGTGGGCACCCCAAGGTCAATGGCACCACCCATCCTCACTTGATGCATTGCCTGCACTCGAACCTTTCGAGTTGCAGCGTCTGTAGTCTTTTTATCGTTAGTTCTGCATAAGAATTCTCTTTTGTTTTGTCTAGCCGCTCTAGCGCTTTGATATGCTAAATCTCTTTAATCAGTCATTGGAAAATTTATGGATATATACTCTGCATTTCTAGTTTTGATTATGGGTATATAGTCACTATATCGGGCATTTTTTTTAATCGTAATTACACGTCTTTACAGAACTGCTCACTGAAACGAATGAAAGAAATCTTGTTCCCTCTTTCCCATTTAGAGCTTGACAGTCAGAATCATTTGTCACTTGGTAATCTTGCCCTTTTCATAATCATGTTGTCTAGACTATTTTATTTATCATTTGCCTGCTCCCAGTTCTTCCGCGTATACGTCCCACCAACTCTCTCTCTCTCTCTCTCTCTCTCTCTCTCTCTCTCTCTCTCTCTCCATAAGAGGCACTGTCATCAGCGTTATTTATCTTCCGTTGTCTGTGAAAGCATTCTTCCCATTGTTATTGTCTGTTGTCTTCCCGTAAAAGGACCTACCGCCGCCGTATGTGTTGTTGTCATTTATCTTTTACCTTTAATCCTCTCCTTCCCTATTGATATATTATCGCCATTTGACTCGACGATTTTTCTATGTATGCGTCTCTCTCTCTCTCTCTCTCTCTCTCTCTCTCTCTCTCTCTCTCTCTCGTTTCATCCGGGAACGGAAAGATTTTTAGATGCTTAACTCGTCAATATTAATTATCTGGTAAACTCCCTGAATGCGTTACCTTCAGAGGCCGCCAATTGGCACTAATACAAGTATATCGTAAAAAAGTGATGGTCTCTCTCTCTCTCTCTCTCTCTCTCTCTCTCTCTCTCTCTCTCTCTCTCTCTCATCATATGAATTGCCATATTACTTATTTCCCCTGTCAGCGACACAATCATACTCAGTACATATCAGTGATTTATATGTAATAATTGATTTAAATTTTAAATTTACCTTTTCCTAAGTTCATTATAAATCACATTTCTCTCTCTCTCTCTCTCTCTCTCTCTCTCTCTCTCTCTGAAAGTGTAAGGGAAGGGGGGGGGGGGGGGTGAGTTCTTTAGGTGACCCGTTCCCCGGGCGGTGGTGATCGACTCCCTTGCTTGAGGCTACCTCATACCCGTTAATAAAGTCAAGACCAGAGCAGCGGCGGTGCCTCGGGACGTAAGGCCGTTGCTGAGAGGCTGTTGTGGGACTTGTGGCTATATTTGCAACTGTGCACATGGCCTCAGTCACCTTTTCCTCAAGCTTGCCTCTTCTTTTCTACCCCGTTAACCCCCATTCTCCCGTTATCCCCCCCCTACTTGGTTATCCTTATTTACCCCAACCCCATTATTAATCTCTGTTACTCGCACAGTCGCACTTATATTTAGTGCCTCTCCCCTTTTCAACTAGTGAATCTTCCCGACACCTTTCATAGCATGCCATTGTTGGCCCTATGTACTTACACCAGGAAGCAGTATTGGTAGTAATAAGAGGTAATCCTTCCCCCTTAGTTTCCCCCCCCCCTCTTCCCCCTCCTTTTAACACCAGCTGCATCAACTCTATCACAGACACTGTTAGCTAAGCTTTCATTTTTTTTGGGGGGAGCCCATCTGTTGCATCTGAAGGCAGTTGTAGTGTCGTGGCAGACTTGGTCATCTTTGATCACGGTATATCTTGAACTGGCCATGAGGTCATTTGCTAACTGAGGTATCAACGAGGTTAAAGGGATTTAGGTGCAAAACCCAGACGGAAGTGACTTGGAAGTAATTTATTTGCTGCACCGAGTAAATGGATAAATTAAGGTCCGGGTTAGGGTAGTACACTTTGTTTGTAAATAAACTAGCGGAATACGCACGTGTTTTATTGAATAGACTTCACTGTTTTACATTTTTGCCATAAAAATGGATATCAGTCAATGATTAGTTTAATTATTTATGGAAATTGTGCTCGAGTGTGACTAAAATTTGTTCTGCACATTGACAAGTTCTTGAATTGTGAAAGGTTTACACTAAAGTGTCAAGTGTTTAGTTCGGATGTTTAATCATTTTCGGTATCTTGGTTAGTCTTCGAATGTCCAATTTTTGGTTGATACTGTAAGCTATATGAGAGGATAATTAATTACAAGATTTGCATTTATTCAGAATAGATGTCGTTTGCGTTTAACAGGTTACAGTATTAATAGTGTTTGTTCTTTGAAATTAGTAATTGTTTTATATCCATATCATTTTATAGGTATTGCATGTGATTTTCCTATTATTAATGTATAAATGCCTTTATATTACCATCAAATGTAACTATTGTTTAATATCATCAGTGTATCAAAAAGGTTATTGAAAACGATAACATCATTGATGCTGGACACATACGTTCCTTCTATCCTTTAGACCACAATTTTTAATTGTATGAATGATAAATATTTTTCACACTTATTTATTACAAAAATTCGTTCATCCGAGCTGTGTTGAAACTTGATTATCGTATATGATCACTATGTCGCAGTGTTAAAATACTCTTTGTAGCGAGTCAGTGTCGACTTGCGAAACATAATACTCAAGATTGTTAGCTTAATATCCGTGATTGTTATTATGAATGTGGATGCTTTTCTTTTATGAATGTTTTTAGATGGGACACCTGCGTTTGCAGGTGGTTGAATGCCATAGCAAATTAAATATGGCGTAGATTTTTCATCACTAATGAGCAGTAGTTTGCGCTTAATTTCTGTCTGCCATTTTGTTCATCCTTGCACATCCGATAATTGTGAGACACCAAAAGTTATTTGTGTTGTATGAATAGTTGTAAAGGAAGGAGTTTTAAAATGATTGGTAATTGTGAATTTCAGTTCGCACAAATTGGTCTGAATAGAAACATCTCTCTCTCTCTCTCTCTCTCTCTCTCTCTCTCTCTCTCTCTCTCTCTCTCTCTCTCTCGTCAAAGGGTTTGCC
>NC_090761.1:44857985-44917985 GCF_036898095.1 Palaemon carinicauda
GCAAACCTCTTGTTGTTATGCTTAGGAAAGACTTGAAAACTGTATTAAAAGGGTTTACACTGGAGTTTGACTGTTCTCGTTCGTTAGCGACTCTCGTCAATTAATTTTCATGCGTAAAATTCAAGTAAATGGAAATTAAGCGTAAAGTACTGTTTGTGAGCTTTTTATGTGTGTCGCAATGTATAATAGATTCGAACACTAAATATGCTATATATGGCAACGTTTTATTTTAAGAAAAACTTTCTAATATCATTCTATTATCAAGTTTTCATTCCTAAAATAATGCCCTTTATTTTCTATGAAATTAGTCAAATATTAAGCATTATATATCGTGGGTGTGCAATCTACGTCAAGGTCACTAACTTGTCTGGAGTAGGGAGAAGTTCACTGCAATAGCATATAGGTTAGAATGAAAATTTGGCTCACGATCTGGGAATCGGACTGGCCGTCCTTGTCCATGGCCATCGTAGTGGTTCAGTTGTAGTTAGGCACCTGGGTGCCAGCTGGCTCCAACACCTTGTCTGGCACTGCAACATCTTGGTACTGCACACTTATGTCATCGCCTTCCTTAGACGTTCACATATTTTTTATACTTCCTCATGCCTTGGGCCTTCACATTAGAATGTGATTATGCTTTTTGATTTTTTTTTCATCAGTTTTACAACAAATTCATAATGAAAATTACATTTTAGTAATACTTATTAAATTAAGATTAATTATTAGTGTATGAAGAGGGATCAGTGTAAATGGATTGTGCGCTATATTTTATATCATCCTCATTATCAATAGTAGGTTTTTTGTTTGAGGAGGGTAATAGAAATTTCCTTGGGCGGGGATCCCAATCTCGAGGTAATGGAGAAATCGGATGTTCCGTCGCCCTAATTCAGCAAATAATGTCGACCTCCACGATAGAGCCCAAAGGGGGAAATGGCAACTGTTCCAGCTGACCATACAGACGATGTTTGTGGACGAGACACTGTTTTAGAACCCTTTGTGTATGACGTAAGAAAATCCGGGTGTTCTGGAGAGCTTCGGGGAGACAGCAGATGAAGCCAACTCTGCACAGGGTGGTGATTGGGGGTGTCCCTTTTACGCGGATGGGTGTCACCCCATGGGAATACATCGGGCGTGTGTCGTCGCTGCGTACGTTGTATCTTTTGTTTAAATATCGTCCCTTTGTGGGAATTACTTTCTCCGGCTGTTTGTTTTACCCGCAGGCATTTAGGGGAAGGCCTACGAACTGTTATCGTTGTTGGCTAATTTAGATGAGCCGCCGCACACCCCATGAAGATAAGCGAAGGGCTTTGAGTGTTGTTCTGGACAATCGACGTAGCTTTTACTCCGAATGAATTAAACTAGTTTTAAAGTCTCTAAGCATATTTAAAATAAGACTGACCATGAATATGTACTGTAGAACTTCAGATATGTTCGAATGTTATTCCTTAATATCTTTTCATATTATTAACTTGACTAATCTATCCGCACAGAGAAGCTAGTCGATATATACGGTATCATCTTTTTGAAGTGCTTTTGATATAATCTGGTTCTTGTGAAAGACTATATTGCTTCTAGTATCTTCTGCGATAGTTATGCAAATATCCTATTTCTGTTATTGGTTTGTGTAATTTTTATAAACAGAAGTTACTACAGTCTAGTTTAGAATAATTAATGATTTTACATAAGATATTTATTTCAATCTTTTCTTTTTCCAGGTACGTATTGAATGCTGGCGTTCCCTCTATAACTTTGAGGGATTCTTGTAAGTACCGCCTGTAGATTCAATTATATTTTTTCATCAATAATAGAAGTGAAACTCGTTGCCTTCAACAGTATGTAAATACCATTACTTAATTTATATAGTATATTTACAGGGAATCACGTGTTACGGAAGAATAAATAAAACCATACGTATTTATACACTTAATTATTTCATGACTCAATGAGTAGATAACTCTAATAGTGCCATTTGCAAAGCCCTAGCAATGAGTTTATTAGATTAATCAAACCAGTGGTGATTATATTCAATTTCGTTAAAAAATAACCAGTTATTCAGTAATCATTTACGCTACGTACCACAATGAATAGGGGAAATGATGCTCACTTTGTAGATTTACATTCCGACTAAGGTTCATTTAATTGATAACGAGGAGGGCGTGTCAGTATTACGTCAGTATGACTTTTTTCATAATCTCATTCCTCCCCTACAATGTGTAGATTAAGTTGTTACTCTGAAACATACTAGTATTAGTTTTCGTTTATAAAACATACTAAAGGGTAAATCTAATCTTTTTTCCATCAGCTGAACTAAGATGAAGATATTTGTTCATAACAATTGAGACAGTTTTTTATTTGATTTATACTCTGTCTTCTGTGTTATTTAATACGCTTCTGTTAGCAATTTCACTACGCATAACCATTTTGTTATTATTTCAATACATCCTTCATTGGAACTCGCATGACTTGAGTATATTTTCCCATGAGTCATAAAGCACTCTGCTGTTGCAGACAGTTTGAATACTGTCATCGTTATTTTTACAGCAATTTCTGTTTTATGAGGGAATTCGCCTGAATAGATATAATTTATGATAACATTGAGATATGTGACGCGTTGTTATCCAGTTAAAGTTCTTTTATTGGTGATTCACTTAATAGCGAGTGCACATATTTTCTTAAGTCATTGTAAAGTTATACTACTTCATATATATATATATATATATATATATATATATATATATATATATATATATATATATATACCCACAATTGTACTGTATATTTACGTATGTGGCTAGATGTGGTTATTTATATTTTCTAACACCATAATGACGAAAAAAAAGAGAAATTGTTATATGAATAGGAATAAAATGGGCTAAAACCACTCTTAAAGCTATTACGAGATAGATCCTTATGTGCTTATTCCTAATGTATGTTTGTTCAAACCTAAACTCGAAGTTGACCATTGTGCGAGGCCAAAAATAGGCCTAAAATGTGTGGAATGAGGTCTACCGTATAGACATAGCTGCTAACGCTGAAGTGTTCTCGCCCACGAAAGGGGCAATCGGGAAGTGTTGTGTGAAGATAAGCATCGTGACAAAACACTTGAACGCCCGGCCGCTTCACCCCCTTGGGTCCTTGTAGGCTCTGGACCGCTCTTTTGTTGGGAGATGGAGGATCCAGTTAAAGCTACTTTCTATCTCCTAGATTAAATTTTATATCTTGTAATTGGTGATTAACTCTCTCTTCTCTCTCTCTCTCTCTCTCTCTCTCTCTCTCTCTCTCTCTCTCTCTCTCTCTCTCTCTCTCAGTAGAATTGAATATTTAAATTGCTAATAAATCTAATTTGGGTAAAAATAATTGGAAAATATATCTTGTTGAATCTAATAGTTGCAATTGTCTCGTATGTTATCAAGTGTAAAATATCTTGAAGTGTGAGCTGTAAATGTTTTCTAGAAAAGTTCTCTATTGGTTGGGAACAGATTCAAGTTAATCCTTGGCTTTGTAGGCTCTTCAAGACTTAGTTAAGTAAGTAAGTTTCAATGGCTTCTGTTCACGACGAGCTTTTTCCTATTAGATAGCTGGTCTTTAGTAAGAAGTGATTAAATGTTACCCTCTCTCAATCCACTAGCACAATAACGGACCCTGAAATGGCCCTGTGTTAAGCACTTGCTTCTTTGTGTAAATAAAGATTCTCTCTCTCTCTCTCTCTCTCTCTCTCTCTCTCTCTCTCTCTCTCTCTCTCTCTCTCTCTCTCTCCCACAGTTGTTTTCCAGAACTCTTTTATTAATGGGTGGCGAAGGAAAGTTGGTAAGCTGATGGAAAAGCCGTCTGTAAACAAGAGGCTTATCCTCATCTGTTTTGGGGGATCATGCTCTCTTTGTGGTGGGCAATTAAGGAGAATCTCTATGAATCTAATCACTGTCCATAAAAGGAATTAAAATCTTGAGGGGGGGGGGTGAGGGGTTGGGATGAGTTCTGAGTTGGGAAGAGAGGGCTTGTTGATGAGCACTACACGTCGAGGATAATGAATGTATAAATATGACTCATGGAGAGTGGTACTAGGTCCGGTCTGGCGGATCCGCGGTCTCATTATGAAGGAAATAGGGCGATCCCCCGTCTATCCTCTTTCAGGTGTCTTGAAAGATAGTTATCACCGTTGTTTTGACTGTGACATGGACGTTGTTATCACTACCAGTCTGGCCTCTCATTGTGTGTGTCGCCAAACCGACCATTAGGCCTACTGACAAATCACTGTAAACCTTTTTTCCCTTAGTAAATGTGTTAGCGGTCAAAAATGTTTCTACACGTTAATTGAAGTACAGTTATCGAACTGTCCTTTGGATTTGAGTCCACGATCCTACGCTACATTATTTATTTGTCACTGATGACGAATTTGTATAAAATCAGATGTAGCTACGAAGTTTCTATAAAATCGGATGTAGCTGATTGGAGACAAATACACAAGTTTTATTATAATTGGAAAGTATACTTAAAACTCTCTCTCTCTCTCTCTCTCTCTCTCTCTCTCTCTCTCTCTCTCTCTCTCTCTCCATATGATTGGTGTAGTAAACTTGAAAATCCTCTGGCAATTCTAATCAGTTTCCCTGCAGGTAAATTTAGCAGGGGACTAAGAGGCTTTCAAAACCAAAACCAAATAGGATTAAAGGACAAGTGCATGCTTGACTTACAGGTTGAGGAAAAATAAGATAAACCGTCACATTTCACCGGGAAAGAAACTGCTCTGGGAGGGGGAAGTCAAATATCAGTGACTGACAGATTTTAAACGATCTATTTACTGAAGTATGTAGAGACATTTACTGAATTATTGCTGATTCCTGATTCATCATACAATGCTAGATATTTTTTTAGGGGTGTTTTAGTCAATGAGAGAGAAAAGATGATATTTGAGGGGTGCAGGTGGAATGAAAAGAAGCCGAGTAGATTTCTGTAATATTGACCTGTTGCGTGTATGGTCAGTCCTTTTATTGTCTAGTGTTTGAAAGAAACCCCTGAAAAACTCTCTCTCTCTCTCTCTCCTCTCTCTCTCTCTCTCTCTCTCTCTCTCTCTCTCTCTCTCTCTCTTCTCCTCTCTCTCTCTCTCCTCTCGTGCGGCATTAGGATTAACGATACTTGTCCATATGTAGTGAGTAACTTTTGGAAGATCTATCCATATTTGCAACGTGACCCCAGTACGTTAAGATCATAGGGTTCATTGTATTATAATGGATGGCCGTAACACTGTACTAAGAATTTCCAGGAGACAGCGGTCTCACTTAGAAACGCCCTTACACGATACGTAACCTGTAAATTTAATTATATCTTTGGCTTCTAAGCTTCCAAGAAAGTATAATCCTTTTAACTAATTGTCTACTAAGGTTTTTGTTTGATAAAAAAAAAACTGTCCGTATTTTCATTTTAAACACTTTGAAGTATCATATAATCAAGTTGTTTTTATCTAAGGCAGTTTTTTTATATCGTTTGCTGATCATATACGTTTAATAAGAAATAACTGTAAATAGTTCAGAAGATTTGATATATATATATATATATATATATATATATATATATATATATATATATATATATATATAATATATATAATCTTTATAATCCAAGAACACATTATTGAGAGAGAGAGAGAGAGAGAGAGAGAGAGAGAGAGAGAGAGAGAGAGAGAGAGAGAGAGACTGGATATGCACTAGATTTGCATGCTCAGTTTTTTTTCTTGGTGGGTGGCATGAAGGGTGTCACCTGAATTTTACGTTTGCAATGCGAGTTTAACATTCTTTTCGCTTTAATGTCATAATAGGGCATAGGTCGATGTATCTTGATCTTATTCGTGCATTTATTGTATTGTATAAAGCGTAATCTGTAATAACTCCATCAACAAAGGGGAAAAGTTACTGGGTTAGTACCTGAGTGGGAATTAATATTTGTTTCAAACCTTGTGGGGGTGGGGGGGGGGGGGATTCTGAGTGTCTGGCGTACCCTTGGGTACATCATGTGTAGTGCGATGTTGGGCAAAATGATAAATTTTCCTCCCTGCCTTTCTCCTTTTTTGTGATCTTTATTCCTTTCAAACTTCAAAGGAATTGCAACAGCATTTATTATAAGTGAAGTAGGAATGGCTTCTTTTCAAGTTTTTATTGTCGTTCTAATGTAAAAACAAATAAAGGAGAACAATTTTGGATTTCTATACCTGTGAAGATTACAGTGCTCTCAACTGTGCTCGTATGTGGTCCTTTTTATTTATTTGACTCTCTCTCTCTCTCTCTCTCTCTCTCTCTCTCTCTCTCTCTCTCTCTCTCTCTCTCTCTCTCTCTCTCTCTCTCTAAAAGAAATAAGATAGGATACGGCAGATAACATTCGGTTAGCATAACATAATTATGAGAACATCTGTAATATTCAAGTAAATTGCGCAGTATGTTATAGAATATTCCTCAAAATGGTATTCAATTAAGGAAACCTTGTATAGGGGTTTCCGGTACTTCAGGATTTGTTTATGATAGCAGGAGGAAGCCGGTAATTTCAAAGGCAGCGAAGTTTGACTAATATTTGAAAGGTTTCGAGGCCAGCCTTAGCCTCTAACAAAAAAGTAAACACCGATCTCTCTTCACGGCGATTAAGCTCCTATAGGCTGTTGTGAGAAGCTATTAGCAGGTCTCCCGTTCCTATGATGAGACTCACGAGTCCTATTAACAGCCTCCGCTCTCTCTCTCTCTCTCTCTCTCTCTCTCTCTCTCTCTCTCTCTCTCTCTCTCTCTATAGGAATATTTACTATAAGAATCTCAGGGATTTAAGAATTAAAAATTCATAATTTTTTTTATTGTCTTATTTTTTTTTTTATATAATTTGTTGATTTAGGAAAATTTCATCATCATCTCCTCCTACGCTTATTAACGAAAAGACCCTCAGTTAAATTTCGCCAGTCGTCTCTATCTTGAACTTTTAAATCAATACATCTCCATTTATCACCCCCTACTTCACTCTTAATGGTCCTCAGCCATATAGGCCTGGGTCTTCTAACTCTTCCAGTGCCATTTGGAGCCCAGTAGAATGTTTGGTGAACAAATCTCTCTTGGGGAGTGCGAAGAGCATGCCCAAACCATCTCCATCTACCCCTCACTATGATCTCATCCACATATGGGAATCGAGTAATCTCTCTTATAGCTTAATTTCTAATCCTGCCCTGCCATTTAATTCCTAATATTCTTCTGAGGGCTTCGTTCTCAAATCTACAAAATCTGTTGGATATTTTGTCATTGTTATACCACGACTCATGTCTATACAGTAACACCGATCACACTAAACCGATATATAGCCTAATTTTATATGTAATTTCACGCCATTTGATTTCCAAATTTTACTACACCGTCCTTTATAAAAATTGGAAGACAGGAAGGTTTGATTTTGTCTTTTCACTTGATTAACCTTTACTTTTTGCCTTCATCAATTTGGTTTAGAATAGTAGGCTACCTGTACAATCACGCATCCTAAGAATAAAATTAAAATAGCTTTTATTCACATTTTAGGCTTATTCCCGTTGTAAATAGACTACCAGAGTATAAGATTATTACGATTAGCCGGGAATAGGGGGTTATGCTTAGAAAGAGGACAAGCCTGAGGTCTTTGTCCTGCAGTGGACTAGTAAAGATTGATAAGTATATATACACACAAACACACACACACACACACACACATATATATATATATATATATATATATATATACACATATATACTCATCGCATCCAAATTATATAGGAAATACCTACGTACTTTGTAACAAGAAAGTCTGTTTTTCTTGTTTTCAACTGGGCAATATAAATTTCTGTTGTGATCATTTCGTCGTCCTTATCTTCCATCGGCCTCAGCTGTAAAAATACCTCTTTCAATTTAAGACAAAAGGCAAATTGTGGAGTGTGATGAACAGATGGCGGATCTCCTTTCGGGCATGTAATAGGCCTCTCAAGATGGTGAAGGGCCTACCCTGCCACATGGAAAAAGTGGGACGTGTATATTCAGCCAAATAAAAACCGTAGACGAGGTATTTGGTGATATCATCTTTGCTTTAGGTTGAATTTATATAGTCGATTACTTTCAGTTCATAAAAATGCATAGACATGAACTAGCCAGACCTTCTTCCACACTTGTACTTTTATGTCGGGGCGGCATAAATGCTGAAAATATTACAAGATTCCTTTTTATATATATCATTGATGTTAGTATACTGATAAAATAGAACCAGATTGTTACGATTGAGTAACAAAGTGGATAGTTGTATACCTTGAGGAAAACTCATATTTTGTTTTGGAAAATGCATATTTGGTTTTCAGCATTTATAAAGTGATGGTGTTTTGATTTTTATATATATAGGGTATTGAAATATGCTGTTCCATCTAATGCGTTGCATACTGTAAAACTTCAAAGTTAGTTCTTTACCACATTCCTTGTCGTTTTTTTTTTTATTTTATATCTCCATTGAGAGCGGCTGAAATTCTGGGTCATAGGTAGCTTGAACTCAGCTTATTACATTCTCTAATACTTTCAACGGATTGGTATTGAATACGTAGTATATGTTTCTTTTATCGTTTATGTATCCATATATAATTTTGATATACTCACGCTTGTATACCAAAAAAGACTATATATATATACAGTATGTATATATATATATATACTGTATATATATACTGTATATATATATATATATATATATATATATATATATATATATATTATATACTGTATATATATATTTATTTATATATATAAATATATATATGTATATATATGTATATAAATATATATATATTTATTTATATATATATTTATGTATATATGTATGTATGTATATATATTTAATACAATATATCAACTGTATTATACTGTATTATAAATGATATTAGTAGCGATGAATCCACGTCTCCATTTTTCGTAAATAAAAAGATCCTGTAGGACTATTTCTTTCCCGAGAACTTATCGAGATATAAAACAATTTATTTTTTTTATATTACTAGCATTAGGCCTACGATGCCAAAGAAGTATCATAATTCCATTTATTTATTCTTGTAATCGGAGTTGGACGACGGCAGACGTAATGAATGCGAACAGTGGAAGAGGAAACCGTCGTAACTCTTCCTGGCTGTTGAAAAGGTTACGTCGCGTCTCGACATGTGTTGTGGACTTGATGAAACTCGGCTTAGTCACGTACCGTGTACAAATAGCTTCACTGCCAGTCGTGGATCGTGTATTTTAAAAAACGAGTACTGTTATTACATTGCTTCTATACTTTCGTCGACACCCCCTCCTAAAACATTTTTTCTGTTCCGTCCATCGGTGTGAGTTTACAAAATACTCGCATAAATATTAAAGAAAAAAAAAACACTTCCATCTTATGGTCAATTTGTTTTTTATTAATGTTTAAAAAACTTCCATCTTATGGTTAATTGTTTTTATAAATATTTAAAAAACTTCCATTTGATTGTTACCCCTCCGCCGACGAAGATGGAAGGGGGTTATGTTTTCGCTCGTGTTTGTGTTTGTGAACAGTTTCCTGCCCACAATTTTAATCGTGGAGTAATGAAACTTGCAGAGATTAACTGTTATGTAAAATCTGGAAATGATCAAATTTTGGAAGGTTTAAGTCACGGTCAAGCAAAATGTCGCAATTCATGTAATCAGCCATAAGTTTGGACATCGTTGTCACAGACTCCAAACTTGGTTCATATTTGAGTATATGAAAATATACGCAAATTAATACATGTTTAAGGTCAAAGGTCAAGGTCGAGAAATAAGCTGCCGCGGCGGAGGTCTACGGCCTACTTAGTGCCCCTTTAGTTAATTATTTTATATTTTGAATGCCGATGAACATGTGCGTTCGTATATGTTGTTTGGAAGTCTTTAGAAATTCTTTGACTAACAAAGAAATTCCCTCCATGTCATGTTTTTTTCGGGAAAAAATCCTGAATTTATTTATATTGAAAATTTATTTTTCAAGTATGCCTTTGCCTGCATTAAAACTGTTTTCTCTTACTAATTAAAAGTTAACATAGAACTGACAGTTATGGAATCGTTAGTTAATTGAAATTTTTGTTTCTCATATATGGTAAGGAAAACTTTTGCTGCTTAGTAGTGGCAGTAAGTGTTTCAAGTGGTTAATGAACTGATATAATTACTGATAGCTTATCTGCCTTTTTTATGATTTGGCTGAGTGGGTTCATGGTACATTGATCATAAGCCATGGTTACTAATCATGACTTTGATTAATCGAACTTTTTTTTTTTTACATTACCATCTTATCACAACGAGGTTATCGCACAAGCCTACTTCATATGAAACCTGCAATTTAAAGATAGTAATTTGTAATCAGTTATCTGATAAGATGCTTAACTTTCTCACTATTTTTTCCTTGAAAATAAAAGTCGAAACATTTATTGCGTTTGTCACTTAATGTACGCCATTAATGACTAAGTAAATGTTTACCCAGACTTGCCTTACACTATTTCGTGTATTAAACGTTTCATTACCTCGTTGGGCTGACGTTTACTGACGTAATGGAGAGTAAGGAACATGTGCTGCCACGTCCACCCATATGGCCGAGTTCCCATTGTGAACAGTGGTGTAGCCACTTCGAGGAAGGGTGCACTATGGATGCTTCGTGTGACTGTTCGTTGTGTCTGTCTTTAGGGCCATACTTGTTGAGATGACATCATCCTGTCTTCAAACCTGTCTTCTCAATCCCCCCTTCCTTCCTCCCTCCCTCTTTATCTCCGTTGCTTGGATATCATGAATGGAGCCACGTGGGAAAAGGACATCTGTGTCATGATGATAATAGAGATAAAACAGGCTATTGATATAAAAGAAAATTTCTTATCGTTTTGTCTAATAATCTACTGGCTGTTCTATTGGGTATCCTTGTCTTTTTTTTATTTGACAAATTTTGATAGAAAACTGTCTACTTTTTCTTTTAATAAACTAAATGAATTTAACTATTCTAGAAAATAATTAATTCGTATAGGTGTAAACTTATTAATTGGTAGCCTGGAGGGTAATTTTTATTTTTCAAATCCGGTGTAATTTTTTACTTTTCAAGTTGAACATGAGACACCAATTATTTATGAGTAGAGTAACAGTTGTCTTGGAATTATATCCCGAGGTTTTACCCTCCAGTCATTTTCTTAGAACTATTATTGCATTTTTATTCTCCGCCGGCATTGGGCGTGTCTGAAAGACGTATGTTAAAAACGGGTCTTTGTTAAGGAAATGCAGTCTAGACAGTAAAACATGTAGGAGGAATTATAAAATAATAGAAATGGCACACCTGCTGCAAAATGTTTATGAATGATGAAAATGTACTTAATAAACTTCTTAAGATTTTATATTTAATTTTAATCCAAATTTTCGCTTTCAGTCGAGGAAATTGAGGTTCGAAAGGGATTTGAAATGAGCGGAAATGCTTCAGCTCTTACGCATCCGAAAGAGAAGTGACTCATTTCAAGTGAGGCTCACTTATTACACATCATACAGAATGGAGATTACTGTACATATGGTTAATTGTTTCGGTTACAATTATATAACAGATAACGACCGCTGTCTTATCACGGTGGCTTTGGATTTATGATTAAGGGATATTTTATAATAAAATGCTTGATTAAAATATTTTTCTTGGTAAATAACTAATTGGACGAGTTAACCTTTAATTAATCGAAATCTATTCATTGCTTTCATTTAAAATTTGATATACAAGGCTGATGACTTTTGTACCCGTTTCAATAAAAGACGTTATTTAAATTGTCTTTCGGATATCGAAGTATGAATCTTGCTAATGAGCAGCAGGTCTTTACACTTGCATCTGGCGTCCGAGAAATCAAACTCACACGTATTGTAATTATTGTTGTGGTGGCTGAGTGGTAACGTCCGTGACTGGTGATCGCCAGACTGGGGTTCGAGTTCCGCTCAAACTCGTTAGTTCCTTTGGTTGCTGCAACATCACCATCTTTGTGAGCTAAGGATGGGGGGTTTGGGGGAGCCTATAGGTCTACCTGCTGAGTCACAAGCAGCCATTGCCTGGCCCTTCTTGGTCCTAGCTTGGGTGGAGAGGGGCCTTGGGCGCTGATCATATGTAGAGCCTATATGGTCAGTCTCTGTGGCATTTTCCTGCTTGTCACTGCCATTCATAAGCGGCCTTTAAACCTTTAAACCTACTGAGCCCAGTGAAGAAACCCCCCCCCCCATCTATATCTATACCTCTTAGTGACATCTAAATCTTGCTGTCTATACAAATCTATCTAAAACCTGACCTGGAATTAAAGGAATACACCATTACATTTTCAAGTAATGAGAATCTCTTAATTTTTGCCGAACGGGGTCCAATAATATAATTGGCAAAGTTTCCTCTTACCCCTACACACCCATTTGTGATTGAGACCTTCGTTAATTGTGTTTAGAGAGAATATATTGCGGTGGGGAGAGGGAAACTAATTTAGAAAAATTGCCTTTTATGTCATTACTCTTAAATGGGTCTCAAGTGACTTGAGGTTTTATGTTGTTTCTTGTTTCTTGTGTTTCTTTATTTTCATCAAAGTGACATTTACGGTAACTTTTGAAGAAAACGAAATGTGCTTCGTTAACAGAATTCACGTACTGTAAGCACACCCTGTCTCATGCACGCTCACTTGAAGTATAAAAACTTAATTCAGTTTCTAATTATTATTTGCAATGATATTACGTGCAATGCTTTAAAATAGAACTAATGTCTGAGAACTGCATAAATTATCGTTGTACTCAAGCTCTCAATATCGAGACACGTTCGTTTTAGTCCAGGTGTTTATGCGTCCTTGTTCAAGTCGTTCAGCTGCTGTCGTATAAAATCAGTGTCGTGATATTAATAGGGATTTTGGCTCTCTGTTATTCCTTTTTCGATTATGATACTAGTTCATTCTTCTGCCAAAATTTGGGAGATGGGTACTTATCAGGATGTCATTACGTATGCGCCTGATTACAGTACTCTGACTTTGTAATTTCTTAAAAACCCTTGAATTCAACGACATGGTTTCCTTCCTTCTATTATCTTCAAACGCAACATTGATTTATGGTTTTCTATGATAAATAGCTGTATATTTCCCTCTTGTCATTTTATTGTCTTTGCGTGGCTAGGACGTCGTAAGTACCAGGATCCAGATTACCATTACTATTAGGTGTACTATTTTTTTCTATATTGGTACCTTTTCTACCACTACTAATATCTCATCTCTCTCTCTCTCTCTCTCTCTCTCTCTCTCTCTCTCTCTCTCTCTATCTCTCTCTCTCTCTCTCTCATGATTATTGAGTGAAATATGACCGCATAGAAATTCAAGATATGGTAATTAGTATTGAACTTTACATTAAATGTGTATCATCCAATCTAGTATTTTGATATCAGGTGTTGTGGATAGATTCTTCGTTACAATGTTGTATGGGGATTTCATGAGCTCTGGTGGGTGTTATTTCAGCCCACTCTAATGGCTTCCTCGAATGCACAATTTCCCTTTTCCTTTGGGTTGTCGAGAATGACATGTTAAAAGAACCATTCACTTCGTCGGTCGTGTTTCTCATCCATTTCTAATCGTCGTGTTCGAGAAAATGACTTGTCGTATACTTAATAGCTGCGTGCGTTTGGAAAGATATTATTTTCTGAGTTTTAGTGGAAGGGAAAATTTAAAATTTCCAGACATAGCCAATTTTGTTTTGAAACAAGCAGTTGAGATGTTTCAATTTATATATAATTGAGTTGAAAATAAGATGCTATTTTTAATTCAATTTTTTTTTTTAAATCTGTTAATACCACCTTCTTCGAAGCTAAAGAGTTGTTTGAAGTTGGTTACTCTAGGGATGACATTTTTACGGAGGTAGAACCGTGGGTGAATTAATGGGAGACAGTTCAAAGGTGGACGGTGAAGAGGAATGCTTCCATAAAAACGTTGACTCTTGTGTTCCCTATTTCCGCACTGTATACATTGATTCCTATTGCGTGTGATTTGAATTCCTAAGGAACGGATGTAGCCATTTTTTGTATTAGCTGTTATTGGCTGCTTATGAAGTAGGATTTATAGGGAGAGAGAGAGAGAGAGAAGAGAGAGAGAGAGAGAGAGAGAGAGAGAGAGAGAGAGAGAGAGAGAGAGAGAGAGAGAGAGTGAGAGAGAGAGGCGGTTATTGTTTGCACATTACTGTTATCTTATTACAAACTTGTTACGAGAAAATAAATTCCATGTTACCCATTGCATTTTTTTTTAATCAGAAAGTTTTGTTACATCTTGAAAACCTCAAAAGTCAGGTTTTGAATTTAATGTTTTGTATTTTAAGAATGTGTATGAAACATGGGGATGGAGGTTCTGTTGGTAAGGATGAATTATTCCATTCATTAGTCCCTGATACGAAGTTTACTTTCTTTGCATGATGTCATCATGCAAGAAGTAATACATTGATTCACTATTTTGACCAGTTAGAACATGTAATCTAGTGAAAGCAATGCACGTAATAGCCGTGGAAGTCACTCCATACACTCTATAGTTCTTTTTATTGCTTTTAAGATTTTTATTTCATCCAGATTTGACCTATATAGTGCAAAATCCAGGGTCAGTTGGTGCCAGGATCTTAGAGTGGCAAGAAAAATACCTTTTTGTTATAGTTTCCTTCGACACTTTTCATTCACTTCGAAAGTTTGCTGTCATATTTCTGTTTTACGCTGCTTAATGTATGTAATCTTTGGGTTATGATTATTTTGTTTAAATTTAGTATTTACAGTGTTTATGTAAGGCTAAAACAAATTAACGAATATGGAGAGAGATTAAAAAACTCATGATGCATGGAGATTGATGTGTTCTTTTGACTTGTCATTCGTTGTAATTATGAGGCATGTGTACGTTGTGTTTCCAGTAATGAGGCGCAACCGTTTTATATATATATATATATATATATATATATATATATATATATATATATATATATATATATATATATATCACTAAAATATCAATTACCAGTAGGCCTTTTTACTTCTGAAGTGGTGAAATAGCAATGCCCCTCCAGGACCTGTAATGAAGAAAATATTTGTTATCATGCCCTATACTCCTTGTATATAGTTATTTCCCCCCCCCCCCCGAGGCACAGATTGAACCCCATTGCATTTTTCAAAAATAAAATTAACATTGGCTAGTTATGATAGATCTAGGAAAATCAACTTGAAATTTATTGAATTGCAGTATAATGAAGTACGAGTAAAACTGTAACTCATCACACGAAAACAAAGCAGAACGGTATTGATTAAAGGCAAACAGCAGCGTAAAGAAAATAATCAGGTTTGATGTTACCATTTAAAAATATACTTCAACACGAGACGTGGCCTTTCATCCGTCGTAATGGGTGGATTCATCTAAGCGTTTGAAGTTGATGTTAGCCTGAGCTAATGGAAGTGAGAACAAGCTAGGGTGGTATGAATAAGAGTAGCATGTGGATAGTCACCATTATCCATTCTATCCAATCAGGATAAACTACTGGTCAAGGCATTCGGATTCCCCACAATAACAAGTTTTTCTTTCATATTAGCAGGCTATATATTTTTTACAATAAAATTTCACTTTTCATATTCACCCTTTGTTACCACCAGCTGTCAAATGACGATCAAAGAGATCTATAGAAAGTACATCTGTATTGATATGAACTTGCCTTCCACTCAATATGAACCAAGGGTATTATATTGCCCTTCCCCTGGTGAAATGCTTTTGTGTGCCATGTCGGTGTTTTGAATAGTACAGTAGATTTTTCATCTTTCTCTCTCATATGTATTACTGGAATGGATTTTATACACCGAAGTTTTAAAGGTAATATTTTCGTATATCTGTGTGTGTGTGGATTATCTTGTGTATTGACAGAATTCCTCGAATGCATACGAAAGGAATTAGTCTGATTAAAATCGATGGAGATAAGCAGATTTATTGCCATGGAAACTTCCTTCTATATTATCAAGTATATAGATATTCTAGGAATTCAAGATCACATGTATATGCTAATGCTTCTCTATTGCAAACACGCAATATCATAGTAAATAAGAATCTATGTTTACCGTGGACGGGTGAAAGGCTAAGTTCACAGTCAAGGTCTTACCATTTTGCCCTGGTGTTTAAAAACTCGATGAGGTAATTCTTAACACCCATGGCTGAAAGTTCAGTGGTCAAGGTCTAACGTTTGTTACACTTATGGTCTTTTAACACTGCAGAACATCACATTGCATGACAATGTGCACTCCATTTTGCTCCTTAATTCATGGGTCTTATCAGGTTGGAGAGCAGATATTAACTCTTGATTAAGTTTTCAGGAGAGTAGTCTATAAAATATTTAAGCATTGGCTTTTATAATTTAAGGTTAAGGTTTTTGAGATAAAACAAAGTAAAGAAATTAGTTCAAATGTCAACCGGTTTGTTTTTCTGCAGTCCAGTAAAATCTTCGGCAATTTCACTCCGATCTTCAAATAGAGACGCAAACAAAGCTATATTTTTGCCCTGCAAGACGAAGAGTAATGACTAACACGGAAGAAGTTTTGGAGCTGTAGGTTGGGTGTCTGAATGAAGAGAAACGACTTGACTTTTCCACTTTATTTATTTCGTCCAAGGAGGAAGTGGTGATGTCATCCTTTGCATTGTCTCTGCCCTCAAGGGCACACTGCGCCCACCCCGGTGCTTTCTAAAGGCACTCGAAGAAAATTCGGCAAGTTTGACCTTCAAGTCTGTATATCTTCATAAGGAAGACTAGTATTGTTTAGATGAAGTTTATCCATCTCTGTTGTTTAAGGTCTACCTCAAGGGATTCTCGAGTGGTTTGTGCTTGAACTCGAGCAGCTTTTGCATGAGTCACAGGTCGTGGAGTTCCTTGTGGCGTTGAGATGAAAGTAAACTATCCCAATTTGTTTACAATCGTCACTTCTTGAGGTTCAGATGACCAAGGGTTACTTCCTTAATTCTTACTGTTGGATTTTTTCTGTAATCCGTATACTGTTATTACCACTGTCATGCGATCTGATCAATAATTTTATAAACTCCCACGTACCTGTAGATCGCAAAAACTCTTATTCTATAGTAAATAATAATAGGTTATTGAAAGAAATTACTGTTTTCTGTTCAGTTATTGTATGTTATGATAGTTGTTTATTCCCTGCACAGTCGTGATGAGAGATATCTTGTCATCAGACGTTTTATTTTCAAGCCATGATCACCACTTGGGGCAAGCGTATCCTTGTTTAAGCTTCCATAATTCTTATATAAGAGGATACTGTACCCGGGAAATGTTACGTTGCCTCAGGTGTTCTTGGCTGGAGGAAATTGGATCCGGGGTTTTTGCTGGAATATAAAGGTGACATGTTTGCAACATCAGCATATGCTTGTAGCTGTACTATATTTGCCAAAACTTATCTTTACTTACTCTGTTTGTCATTACTTATTAGTTCAGACTTGAGTCATATTTTGTGTCTATCTATGAGGTTCTTAACCTCTCACTTACTTGTGGTTGTGGGGGTTTTGGCGGAGTAAATAAAAAGAAAAAGGTACTAAAGATAACATACCCAGGTTTCCCCCTTCTCTGTCGTATAGCAAGAACCCTCTGTACCCTGCGAGCTATATTTATGATGGCAAAGAAGCGATGATATAGTGAGGTGTGCAGCAAAAGGGTGCAGGGACCTAACCACGTGGTTGTGCCCGCCAAAAGATTCCATTATGCCACCCCTCTGACACCCTTGGTCTAGTCTCTTAACGCCAGTGTTCGTTTAGCGTTCTATACGTGGAAACTTTTTCCATTGGCATTTGCATCATGTACGCTTATAAAGAACTATGGTTGTGTATCACCATATGGATATAATATTGCAGTGAGAAAGAGTTGTTGTGTAGCATCATTATTTGAAAACCCTAATTGGCATCAGTGTGTGTATGTAATATAATGCCGCTGTTACTTCGTCTGTTTCTTCTTCATTCCCGCCTTATGATTCACCCTTCTCTCTCTTACTCCCTTGATGCGCCTTCGTGATATGGCACTTCTCAATCTGCTACTTAAATTTTTGTACCCTCAAGTTGTAAATTTTCTTACATCTAATTTTATCATCTCGACATTCTAGCCATCGAAAACAAAGAAAACAGCTTACTGTCAAATACATTTTCATTTAAAGTTGAGAATAACTGTTTTCTTAAGAGATGGATATAGCAGGATCTTGTCGAGAGAGAGAGAGAGAGAGAGAGAGAGAGAGACATGCACTTCCCATATATAAACGATTAGGTCTTTTTTTTTACTTCGTGGTGATATTAAGCTGGTAAGTAAACTCAAAATGTGTGTGGCACATAAATCTGGGGATTAAGGGCGAAAAAAGAATGGGGGAGACAAAATCCTCAAAAGGAAGAGTCTTGTTTGTAAATATCGTATAAGAATAGCACAGCAACTTTTTTTTTTGTCGGGGGGGGGGGGGGAGTTGGGGGGAATGTCAGACGGATGAAGTAGAGAGGAAAGAGGAGAAATTTCAAAGCGTTCTCTGTCCTCAATAAACAGAGTGAAGAGTGAAACAGAGTATAGTCTGTTTTTTTTCTTTTTTTTTCCTCGCCATTCACATCCAATTAGCCGCCAGTTAGCAGTTAAAAAGCTGACCTCACTGAAGATATCTTTAATCGTAGCCGAACACAGTAAGTTTGACGGAAATTCTCCCTTAATTGGAGTCTAGTGATTGTTATTGAAGCGCTTTGTTATGGCATTTGACCATCGTTAGCAATATAATCCTAGACACCTTCAAAGGGAAACTTGAAATAGTTCGCTTGCAATTAGCAGAAAGTTTATCAGTTCTATTGCCACGGGATATTGTTTATTTACGCAGCTCCTGTAATTCATTTTATTTGGTGGAAAATTAAAAGCTCCGTTATGAACTGTATATATATATATATATATATATTCCTTAGTTTTAGATTTAAATACTTATGAATCCTTTTCACTTTAACAAATAGCATCAATTGCAGGAGCACGTAAGTAAACAACATCACATTGCAATGAAACTAATATACTTACTACAAATTGCAGACTGCAGACCCATTTCAGTTTAGGAAATTTGCCATGAGATTCCAATTTGCTGCCTTTAGAATATTCATTATTATATTTAAGAATTTATAAGGAGTACAATACAAATGAATTAAGAGAAGAGCAAATTTAAGAGTCGCATTAATAGATAGGCAGATTAGAAAAAAATAAAGTTTGTGATTTAAAATTGGAAGTAAATTATGTTTAGCAAGCTACGGCCTTTGGCATGTGCTTCGTCCTTGTGCGTGTGTTTGTTTGTTTGACAACCGTGTCAAAAGAGTGCATTACCCGTACCTTACACCCACCCTTCCCTTTTTTTTTTTCTCTTTCTCTTTTTCCCTTTTCTATTTTCCCCATCTTCTTTTTCCCTCTTCCCCATTCATTTTTTTTTCCTCTGAGACATGTGCTTCGAGAGCAATTTAGATAGGCCTATATTCATCATTGATTTCCTTCGAGGCCGAATGTAAATATGAGAGTAGGATCCAACGTTCTTAAAATGGATTTGTATGAATAATTTATCATAATTTTAGTCTCTTTGAAGTCAATATCATCATCAATCTACTGTTATATCCTCAGCGTTCCGTTATTATTTCATTTCATGGTTCTGTGCCCTAGGCGAAATTTCTTCTTAAATAGAATAAAATTTTTACCAACTAGAGGGGAGTTATATGTTTATTTTCCTTTTATTGAACCAATTAGCGAGGCAGCAGTGACTTCAGTCCCAGCTGTATAACGTAGAGCTGTTATATGATCCACGGGAGGCTTTTTGAGTAGACCGTTAACCTGAGTGTTTACTTCGCCATATGTGAAGACTGCAGAATCATGTAAGGAGCTTAATGCACTTCGCAGTTAATTGCATTTTATAATCATGTAAAACTTCCTCATAACTTGAATTATTGTAAGCACAAATGTGTGCATACCAATATTCACTATTTTCCTGGCTTTTTTGTCTTGACAATGTCTTGAAAAAGAAATCCCAGCCTCTTGAGGTCCCCCTCTCTTTTTCACAGTTCACGGGCCTCTTACGATGGGGTGTCATATTTACAAATGATAGCTGGCGTTCTCATCTATCAGGTTATTTTCCCGTTTTCTCCCTTGTGTTTGGTGGAGTGTGGACTTGGTGATGACGCGTGAAAACAAATGGATTTATTGACATATATTAACGATAATGGTGGAATAAGAGTGTTTATGAATTGAAGGAACTAAGGAAAGTGAATAGATAACTATACCATTTTATTTATTTATAAGATATTCTAATTAAATAGTAGTTCATCGCAGCCGATGATGACATTTAAAACTCCTCAGTAAATTATGAATATAGCACAAGTTCGCATATGTGATGCTGCTGTTCCCGCCGACTACGTGCAATTTTAAGGCTCACCAGGCAATCCTGGAGTTGCATACCTTGCCACATTTTTTATATATATATATATATATATGTGTGTGTGTGTGGTGTGTGTGTGTGTTTATCACAGAAATTAAGTAAATAATAGATATTCGCAGTAAGATCATGGAATTCTGCAGCTCATTGGCACTTATATTAATGAAGCTCCGGAATATATGCAATGGTTTGTATTATTAAAGATTTGGACAGTTCCTTTTACATCGTATATTTTACCATTGTATATACTGTATATGTGTAGGGGAGGATATTTTTTTTCTCTTTTAATAAGGAGGACAGTTGCGATGTGCGAATGTCATGAATGTCACTATTGTTCGTTATATCCGGCACCAAAGTGGCTTATGAAGGGAGAGGGTCGGGGGCAGAATAGAAAAGGTAATAAAATGTAAATGGCCTAATGGTCGCCGAATGGAAGTTATTTGCGCCAACAGTTCGATGCTCTCCTGATGTGCATCGAGAGAGAGAGAGAGAGAGAGAGAGAGAGAGAGATGTCTGCGTGATTTATAACAGTGGAAGAGGAAGCTTCGATACATATTAGGGGATGATGTGATTAATGTTTCTATCCCTGGCGTTAACATCGGAATTTTGCTGAAAGTTACTTTTTTATGATGTAAGATATATGTTCACTACGGCTGTGAGGAAAATATTCACGTAAATGTTATATCTGATGCTTAGCTACCAGGTGCCACCAGTATTTATTACTTATGACCTTCCTATTTCATTGTTTGTTTAAAGAAAGGACTGGTAAAATCATCATAAATCTTGCTCGACATAAATCTTCAAACATGTAACAAGGATGCATGCCTATTTTTTGGCAGGGAGAACCTTTTGATATTGTTTTGCGTGATGAAATGTTGAAGGGTTCATGATGCAGCTGTCATTCCACTTGTTCTTGTAATATAGTGATATGGGAATGTGACGTTGACAAGATTATACCTGTTGTGTTTTATAAATTACGTATCCTAAGATTACCAGAGAAAATGTAGGCAATTTTTTAAGATTTGTTATTTCCTAAATTTTCATTTCTCCTTTTTTAGCTTTTATTTGTAATTATGTTCAAAGCCACGCGATTGAAGATTATGTTAGTTATATAGTAGTTATGTATTTGTTCTTGTGTTAAATTTATTTGTCCAGAGCTTTGATTTCGCATTATCCACCCACACCATTTCTTTGAGTTATATTGGCAGAAAATTGGCTTGTGTCGTAAATTTGCACCCCTATAAAGTTGAACCTTTCTGTGGGTTTGTTTGGGGAGTAATTTGTTTTGATACTCTGTAGCGTTTTTGAGAATATATATATATATATATATATATATACACGTGTGTGCGCGCGCGTGCGTGCGGATACTTTTTTATTGATAAACCAATCGTTATATCTCTATTTTGATAAAGTGATAAGTAAGACTAAATGCTGGACTTCAGATCTTGCATGCTAAGCTATCTGTGATGTTGTAGCTGAGAGACAAGCAAGTGGTGCATACACTTCAAAATAGTTTTCCCGCAAACGTAGAAAATTCTCAGTCTGATTTCATCTGAAGATAACTATACAGTAATAACCCTTTTTTTTTTCTTTTTCTTTTTCCCGTCCTAACACAGTTTAATAGTTCTTTGGGAATGTGAAAAAAAGGTTTTGATATTTTAGCGATATTTACAGCTAGTGTAGCTTGTAGATTGTGTAAGTGTGAGGGGTGTATGAAAGGGCTCTCTCTCTCTCTCTCTCTCTCTCTCTCTCTCTCTCTCTCTCTTATTTTGTTATGAGTATTCCATATACATATTCTGCTGAACATAGAATGCCTGATCTTGTAATATTAGTATGCAATATTGCTGTACTATTCTCAGTTTGTGTAAGCCCCTAATCGTTGCTTGGTCTTGGCTCTAAATATAAATTAATTCAACCCTAATAACAGTGTGGAATTTTATGACATTTATAAAGCTAGATTTGATAAACAGGCTAAGTGATGACAAAGTCAGGATGTAATATATATATATATATATATATACACATATATATATATATATACATATATATATATATATATATACACACATACACACACGCGCGCACACATTATACCATTGATTAAGAAAATATCGTATTTTGACGTGTCATTTTCATCATATCCAAGATGTGACTGCTGCCATAAGTTTATCTAAATTATGAGCACGTAGTATAGTATGATTCTTCTTGGAGAGCATTGCTGATAAGGAGAAAGGCAGGTAGGTTGGCAGTGGAGTGGATTGTTGAGTCTAGTGGACGCTTTATTTTTCTTTAGTGACCGAATAAATTTTCTTTGTAACCTTATAATTTCAAGAGAAGTAATTTGTCTTGTCTTTCCTCAAATTAATATCACTAAATATATATGAATTTTCACTTCTAATAAGTTATATTCTGTCACATAATCTTCGAGACTTTAGTAATAAATATGGCGGTGTAAGTGAGTATGCTTACTTCCCTTTCCCAAAGACAATTTTCCAGGATAAACCGACTCAGTGTACTTTTACTGAAATGAATTATTTTCAGTACATGATAAAGTCAATAAATGTATATCATTTGAACCCTCTCCTCCTCAAGTCTGAATGGCAACGCTCGATACTACCGTGCTGTACGTTGCATGATAACGAATGTATAAAAGTTGGCACCATGTGAAACTAGAAGGCTGGCAGCGTGCCATATCAGATCTAGGATGAAGCCAAGAGCTGCATGTTAGCGTAGTGGCGTATTCAGTGAATTATCTCAAATCCTCTTTTGAACGCCTTCCAACTTCCACCTTACCCTTGCTTCCTTGGTTTTATAGAGAGGATCAACGGTCTGAGTATTGAGAGGTTTATTTTTTGTGATATTTTTTATTTTATTTTATTTTATTAACCATGAGCCATTAAGTAACGGCTCGTGTAATTTTGTGAAGAAATTCCATCAATGCCTAGATTATCGATGATAATTCTATTAACATCATGCTGTCCATGAAAAGAAGTAGTTATAGGACAAATTATTGTTGAGTTTTCTTTTACTGATGTTTTGAAGTTCGATAGTTTCCAGTCATTTATTCATTTATTAATTAGTATACAACGACGCGACGTGACAGGTTTTTATTTTTCGTTTAAGTGCGCTCTCTCTCTCTCTCTCTCTCTCTCTCTCTCTCTCTCTCTCTCAAAAGAAATAGTTCGAGCAAAACAGCACTACACACCAAGTCTTATCAATGTATTACTACTGTTTATATACAGTAGACTCTAAGTATGCAAACTCTTAAAATACTACCACCGTATTATTTAGTCATGTTACAATTTTAACAATTGTATTCATTTAAATCCAAAAGACAATAAATTTATTTGATGATTTTTGTCTCATTTTAAGAAGGTTTTCTCCAGTCAGTTCCCCAAAAACGCAAGGAAGTAGCAAGTGATTTACTACTATTTTCCCTTTTCCCATTGGTGGTCCCTTAATGTGCCTTTGTGGAAATAAATGATGGGGGCTAACGCCTTCTGTAACAGCGAGGGCCACTTTTGGTGGAAGGCCTATCGCCGCCAATCTATGGGTATAGAGGTCACTTGGCTCTAAGACTTGGATAAAGGACCATGGGAAAGTGGTTAGTCGAATAACCAACCCCCCTCCCCAGTTCATCTCTTCCACAGATGTATGAGAAATTTGTGTAAAAAATGTTACTGTAACTTAATACTTTTGGTAACTTGAATCATGGATAAACACTTTTAACAATGGCATTTAGTTGAAGAAAGCTTTTTTTCGATAATTAATTAATTATTCCTAATTCAAAGGGATGCTTTTTTGAAATACAATATGTGATATATGAAAATCATACCAGTAGCAAAGAGGTTCTTGGTGAAGTAACTTGCTCATTCCGAAGTAGTTCATGAGAAAGTAACAAATCTTGCATAACAGGTGGACGTAACAGGTTTATCAGGTGCGTTGTACGAGCCAATCAGTTTTTCCACTTTTTTAGGGTTGAGATTTTTCTTAAGTGGGAAGAAGGTACATTTTCCACCGACAGGAATGACCCAACTTGAGTTATTGTTCGGCATTATAAGGGTAGTAACAATTCTGTTCCCTCACACAGACACATTTCTTCTCTTCTTATCTTCATCACATGTACTCTAAACCTAATGTTTTTCTGTGATCTTATCTGGGATTTCATTGTAATTGTTTAGGAGATTTTCACTTTGTGTGTGGTATTTTTTTAGCCTTTGTGTCATGTATACTAAGTATACGATTTAAGGAATTCATGTTTATTTACAAAGGCCCTTTAATATGATTTTATTTAACATGCAACATAAAATATTTTTCCTATAAAACATGGGGCAAACTAAGATGAAACTAGTCACTCACTGTATTTCAACTTTCCGTGTTTTTTTATATTTATATAACTGAAAGCGAAAATATATTTTTTTTTGTCACAATGAATGAGGTTGCAAAATCCGCCTTCGCCAGTTATGATAATAATCATAGTAATAATTATTACTATATTGAAATTATTATTATTCGCATATTTTGTGTGAAACCCAGAACTAAGGAGCATATTTTGCAAAAAAAAAAAAAAAAAAAAAAAAAAAGAATAACATTTTTTATTCAACCTCAATAAATCTGAGCATTGAAAAAATGGGACAAGGTCATCTTTCAATATGATTTGGGGAATAGCGCGTGGATCTTATTATGGTGTTGGGAGTGGGGGAGGGGAAGCAGTGTATGCAATGTGCAATAGGGAACTATTATTGACACTGTACTTTTTAATATAATTATATTATAGTCTTTCGTGGCTTTCCTTACTGATTAAAGTGTTATTTTTTCATCTTTTAATCCTCCCCGTAATATATAATGCTCTTAACAGATAAGAAAACAACGAAGGTAATTGTAATTTACATTTGAATTCTAAATTCCGACTAACCCCCGTCCTTGCGCAAAATCCATTTATCCTGGATATCAAGATCCGACAGCGATATGGTTCGATATAAAAGAAAATGGTCCTGGTTATATCCTATCCAATTATATAGCGTAAACCCTTAGGCCTAAGAGAGAAAGAGAAAGTTTGTTGTATTGGTGGTCACTGGTCGTAACGTTTTCTAAGAAGCAGTTTGGAGTATATTGTGTAGACATATGGGCGCCTTTTTTTTTAATCCCTGACATTTTACCTGCCTTTCTTGGTTTGTGATCTTTTTCGATACGCTGCCTCAGATGCTGGTGTCGTGTAGATTAAAATGAAACTTGTCATAAGGTATTTTTTATATAAGAAAATGTACTCTCTCTCTCTCTCTCTCTCTCTCTCTCTCTCTCTCTCTCTCGACCCATTTTATCACGTAGTGATTTTGGTTTGTTTTGCTTGTAGATGTAATGATTTAAAATGCTCTATCTAATTATTTGTTTAATGTTCCATTCTACTAATATAGAAACCCTAATGATTTATAGCGTGAAATTTCTGGTGTAATTGTTTATCAAAATTGTAGTTTTTTATCAATATTATAGGTGTTATTAAGGATATCGTGAACTAATTTTATCAAATTTTATTATTGATTGTTTGCATTACTATGCTGCAGATGTTACATATCCTGTTCGTTTTATTCTAATTTATTTATCAGTTCAATAAATTAAACTTCATTTAAAAAATTACCCTTTTTCCTTTATATCTGCCGATCAAAGTAATGAGATCCTGCTATCCGATACGAAACATGTCGATATGTCCCTCAATTAATTACGAAATATATGTATTTAATTCAGTGATTTTATTTTTAAAGTATAAAATAAGTTGGATATATGATCGTGCAATTACTATACTTGCAACTAATTTTACAGGAAATGTAATTTTTGTTTTATGAAGTTAACTTCCAGTGTTTATAATGATTCTGGATTATTATTTCGGTACCCTGGGGGTTGATGTCGTTACTATGATTGATACTGTAGCCTTTGGGGTTATTCCAACCCGCTGACGCAAAATTTGCTGCATAAGAAGTAGTCTTGGAATTTCACAAGAACTGCGTTATTCCGTGGAGGGGCGAAGGGCTCAAATATCGATACATATTCCGAGACAAATATGCCATAAATACCAACCTTGGCGCCAGGCGTACTCTTGGGTCTGGAACGCTCAGGTGAGAGTTAGACAAAGAAATTTATAATTTTTTTTTAAATGTTTGTAAAAGTTGAGAGACTTATTGTGGCACTCCCATAGTCACGAAGTTGTGCATTTTTGCCATTCTTTACATTAAACTCTCCCATGGTACGTTTACTAATTTTGAAAAGGGAAGGATTGTTGAAGAGGTCATGGGGTTGACATGCAAAATCTTTTGACGTTTGTAGGTAGTAAAATACGTAGCTGCAGTGTTGGAAAATCGATACTAACCTTCGGTGAGGTCATTATCCCCAGGGTATTGCTCTCTCTCTCTCTCTCTCTCTCTCTCTCTCTCTCTATTACAGCGCATGCATGTATTGTAATGTGTGACACATATTCATTATTCTAACGTCTATGTATGCAACTTGTACGAGTATATACTGAATCAGGACGAATTTTTCACATAGGGGTCTAACAGATGTTTGAAGTCAACATTCCAGCATTTGTTCGTAAGTAGGGTATGGGAAAGATTGTGTACCTTTGTAGAAAATAGTCCACGTATGTGAGAAGTGTAAGTGAAGCAGAAAATTTGGGCGTCTTCCGTTTGATTTTAACCCAGCCGAGGTAGGTAGTAAAGGAAGGTGGCATGTTTTGCAGGTAGATAGGGAATGAAACTGGAGGATGGTGTGAGAAAATAGGCCGTGGCAAAGAATTGATCTAGTGATGAGAAGTAGTTGAAAGTATAGATGATCCTTAATTACTTAAATATTAAATATGAAATATGATTGTAAATTTTACATAAATTTGATTAAAGGATATTAGAAAGTTGATGAATTATAAATTAATAGGGTAAAAGATGACTAATTGGAAAAAAAAATTGAGAAAATTAGTTCTAACTAAAATAAGGTCCCAGAATTAACGAGAAATGTTTTCATTATGATAGCAGGATGAGAGAAAGTGCTTGGATGATTACAATACACATTGATGTCCATTTTTCCTGATAGAAGAGAATGTTGTGTAGCGATATACATGAGCATGGATAAAGATAAGAAGTTTAAAGTTATTGAATACATGTCCATGGAATATGAGATGCAAATGGAGAGATGCTTATCTGACGATGATAATATAGTTCCGATTTGATGACCTGGATATTTTGAGAAGTTTTGATTGGAGGACGCAATTGTTATCATACCCAGTTCCACACTTTGTTCTGTAATCTTTTATATCTTCTATCGACTGCACTTACTTCGTTGACATATCAGTTGAATCCTTTGTTTGTTTGTTTTTAACAATAAAGGATTAATTTGGGAGAGCACCCATTTCACATTCCGACTCCATTACAGAAAAATATGAGGTAATTAAAATAAGTTAGTACAATGATGATTAAAGTTAACTGTAATCAGATAAATCTGGAACTGATAATAATTCTCTTACTGTGTATGAGACATATTAAAATAGAGATCGTGTTTCGACCTTTTAACCTTTATACTGCAGTCAATAATTCCACCTTACGAACCTACAGTTTTTTCTCTCTCTATTGAGGTAAATGTGATGCAGTGATATACCTTTGACATTTGTATATTAATCAGAGGTGATGTACATTTTTCACTTATTTATGAATGCATTGGATTCTTGTAACATTTGTTTTTTATATTTTATCAGTCATGAATTAGTATGTTAATTTTAAAAGGTATGATTATAGAGAGGGAGAGAGACGATTCGAAAGTTGGGAGCGTAAGTATTTGCACTGAAATGGCGATGACCGTGGAACAAATTATGCGTGGATCCCAGTCTTTCCTTTATGCTTTATTAAATATTGAATTCTGCGTTGTTGTCAATTTGTCAAGAGTTAGGTAAGGATAGTCAAAGGCACTATAATTATTTTGCCTTTCATTCAACTTCTCGCATGGTCCCAGTTCTAACGGGAAGATTACTTTTTATTTTAACATATTGGTGAATATCTATTTAATTGATTAAGAATAACCAAATCAGTTTAGCTTATATTTCTGTTGAACTGCTGGGAAGAATATGTATTAAGTTTCCTCGGCATTACAGCATCACATGTTTGTGACAGATTTATCTGTATACAGTAAATATCTGTGATTATGCGCAGATCATCAAAATTTGTAATAAAATGGAAAATGTCATTGCTGAGTGACTTCTTAAAATACAGAAATACCAAAAGGTCAAGCCGGAGAATCATCTGCAGGAAAAGTGGGAGGGAAGTTTTGAAAGGTGAAAAGGTCTTGTCATCGTGTTTGAGGTGGACATGGTTACGTGTCTATAATGTTGGAAAGTTGAGGTTTTTATCATCCAGGTTGCCTTAAGCGTGCTCGTATTTTTTTGTTTTAGAATAATTTTGAATATATACTGTATATATATATATATATATATGAGAGAGAGAGAGAGAGAGAGAGAGAGAGAGAGAGAGAGAGAGAAATGCATTACTTGTTACTGCAAGATCATTTTAGAGTGAAAGGATTTATGGAATGGGGAGCATTTCAGTCTAGGTCTTTTGTTACAACTGAATTATTGTTAAGAATCATTGATATTTATCTCTCATATTGAGCATAAGGTTTTGTAATACTGTTATACATTTGAGAGTTTTCTTTCTTTTATCTATTAATGTGCATGTTCAAGTGAGAAATTTTACATTTTATGCGTACGGACAGGCATTCTGTTGATGTTTCCCAGACCTGCATACCAGTTAAAGGAAAGAAATGGTAAAACATACGTATTAATTGTATACTTATGCATTTAGATATCGCGTCTTGCGTTATGAAAATATGTTAGTAATTTATGTCATTGATGATACATACCATTGTCTTGTGTTTTATTTCTTCAGTTTAGAACACGGACAAATAACAGTCTTAAGGACTTGAGTTATTTCTAAAGAAACATCATCTCTACGTTTTGTAAAATGTTATTTTTTCTAAACTGTCTAATCACATTTAAAAGAATAATGGCGGTGTGTCATCATCGGTTATATTTGATTGTAATTGGTCATGAGCGTGTGTGCATGTCCTCTTTCATTAGGTCGGCAATGGTCCTAAAAGATGGGTTTGTAAGAAGGCACCTTTTACATGCAACCCGTGCTTGTTTTGCTTGCACCTTAATGAATGGTGACAGGGGTGTGGCTCTTAGATATAGGTCTCTCTCTCTCTCTCTCTCTCTCTCTCTCTCTCTCTCTCATTTGTGAAATTAATGCAGAAGTTAATAGAGCTTTTGATTACATAATCACTAATAGATATATTACAAATTTAATAAAATCTTGTGGCTTTCTCAATTATTTGTAGGTAGAGGAATTCCTTTTTTTGCTATTAGGTTGAATAAGATAATTGCCATAGGGGGAAATGAACGAGAGAAATTTAGTTTTATTTTGTGAAAAATATTTAGAATGAATTTAACCTTGACTGAGAACCTTTCTAATAATGTTTTTAGATATATTTTTTGTGAAAACATTAATCTATGCAAGAATGCTATTAATGCCAAAATCATCCTTGAGTGGTGAGTTCTTAGGAAATCTATTATGTGCTGTGATGACATTATAGTACATTAAATAATTTCATTGATTAAACTTCGTATAGATTTTGCATTGGTTATGATTTGTTTATCAATCGAATTAGTATGTGCGTACCTGTGTGAGTGTGTGAACACCCTTGCATGTACAGTATTCTCGTCTATGGGCGTGATGGCGCCAGCGTTCTATTTTATGTAATTAGGCGGCTTTGTCGTCTGCACGTTAACATCGTAACAAAATCCTTAATAATTGAGAAGCAACAGGGGCTAGGCACGTATTACGCATACATGCAGACGTTACACGAACATTACGTGAAGAGGGGGAACGTTATCCACGCCTTATTGTCAACAAATCCGTGAACATTATGGTCTTGACCACTGTTGTTTATGAGAATGAATAGCTTTGACATATTCTGCAGCATGTCCACCATTTTACTTTGGCAATATTCTAGTTCCAGCGTAGAACTCCATTGTAAATCTAAGTTTCGAGATGTATGTTCTCTCTCTCTCTCTCTCTCTCTCTCTCTCTCTCTCTCTCTCTTGCGTGGGTTAGTGTTAGGCCGGTAAGGATCCACGGTCTCACCAAGAATTTAATTTGGCAATGAAAATTAAAGTCTTTTAATACTCTTCCTTACACGGGTTTTGTTTCATCCGTAATTGAAAGAACTGTTTGGAAGGATTTCCATTCATATATATGTCATTCTGTAATTGTTAGTTTATCGTTTCTTTAGTTAACCAGTTTGTTCCATGACGTCGATTTAAGTTATATTTTGACTTGACCATTTTTGTTGGGTTTGCTTCCATATTTAAATCCTTCAAGTAAGTCAAGCTCCAAGTTCTTATCAGAATTTATTGCCATATTGAAATCTTAATTCAGCATTTTATTTGTTTGGAAACCGTTCATTGCTTCAATACGGTTTTTCCTCATATGTGCGAAACTTTATTAGATCTTGGCGTATGTAAATATCTCTAGGGACGCAGAGATTCCCTTTTGTTGGAGCTTATTGGATCATTAGCACAAATTTCTTATGCTTCACCTGAGACCTCTTAAGGAACAGAGCATTATTTTTTATCGAAATATTTTCTCTTGAATTATTTTAAGGATATCTAACATTTGTGTGGATGTTATCAATTCGTACCTTTTCATGTTGGGGAGCAAGAATTTTATTTCGATTTGTGTATCGGTCCTTTGAGTTGGCTGTTGTTAAATAACTCAATTATTATACGTTTCAGTTAGATTGACTAAATATTGGTATATATATCGTTTTTTTATTTTCTAGAAATATCGATTTCTTAATGGGATGAAAAGTTTACATTTAGTTGGAAGCTGTGACTAACTTGTGTGACGTTTGGGAATGGGTGGTACCAAATCACGATGAATTGAAAACCTTTTAATCTATATCGGACAATTAACATTCTGTTTGACTAAGTCTTGATAATTCATTGCATCATATCTGGGTATAAGAGTGCAGAGTTGTTAGCCCCGTTTACCTTTGCAGAACCGACGCCATCATTGCCTTTCTTTCCATAATTATTCCCTGGAATAAGGTAATAAAGTTTTACTTTGGTAAGTGGTACACATGAGTCCAGGACGTTATGTTTGTCACTTTATTCTTTAATGATCTTCGGAAAAGTGTTCATTCGTCCGTCTCTTACGTATCCGTTCTCCTGAATAGAGGTTGCCAATAGAGCCTTGAAGAGATGTTGCCATGGTAACGATGGTGTTATTTGTGCTGTGTGTTACGTCGCTCGTCTTTCTAGAGATGCTTGTCACAAAAGAATTAACAGGATAGGACGTTTCTGCTGTTCTGGGGTAGCGTGTTCCTCATATGTCGTTTATAATTTTTTATGTGATTTTCACAAGAAGATCTCGTGTTGCATGAATTACAATTTACTGTGTTTAAGAGAGCTAGCTCTATCGGTTCCTGTGGTCGTTAATATTTAATGTGAATTTTGGAATGCTTCTGTAACTGGTAAAAGAGGGGCTGGTGGACCATGTATATATATATAGAGAGAGATAACGTTGTTTAAGTTTACCTAAATCTTCCCATTCACAAGACAGATAGTAGATACCAAATGTCGTTACGACATTTTGTGGGAGGAATAAATCTTCGGAGACATTTTTTATGTAGAAATACACCATTAAGAGGGAAGTATGGCTAAGTGTAGTTGATAGTTAATTAATTTGAACAAGAAGTCCAGAGAATTTATTCCTTACTTTTGATTTTCGCACTTATTTTCAACCCCTATTGCTAGTAGCATTGCTGTCATAAGTGCTTATTTGCCAACGACGTCTGCCAATATTGGAAGGCAATCAATTGAAATCCTGATCAAGCTTAATTCTTGATTGATCATCTGAAAAAGTAGTTATTGGGATTTCATAGCGACATTTAATTCAAATATAGTACCACTATTTCTTTTGGAAATTGTTATTGGTTTTACTTTCCTAGCACCGCACATTACTTTTTTTTCTTTTTTCTTTTTTTAAGATATAACGAGCCGTCTCTTATTCTTTAATAAATATTTTACTAACATTAACTAAGAGGGGAAAATTTGTACGTGTAAGACTTGGAGAGGGGGTAAATAGATCGGTACAATAGATTAGAAACTTTCCAGATGTGGGAAAAGGGAAATCTTGGCTTTACTCCAGATATTCCAGAGGTTATATATGTGCTCTGGAAAACCCATTTCCTTCGACAAACTTGACACATAACACTGGCTGCTTCCGGAAAAGTTGTGTTTTGACGTTTTATATATTTTATTTTTGGAAACAAGGGAGATGTCAGAAGAGGCAATGCTGGAAGGATCTCTCTCTCTCTCTCTCTCTCTCTCTCTCTCTCTCTCTCTCTCTCTCTCTCTCTCTCTCTCTCTCTCTCTCTCTCTCCAATTTGCTTTTTAAATTAGTTTAGAGATTCTTAGATGCATCTTCCATTGTTATATCCTGATGTTTTTCTTGTAATGTTTGTGTTCTTGTTTTTGGAGTCCCAGTGTTACCCCTCCCCCCTTTCCCGTTCCCTCTTTCTAGTGCCACTCCCCCTTTTTCGCTCTGGTGGGTGTGGGTCCATCTGTAGAGTATCTCTTAATTGCTGATCATTGATGCGTAAGAGGGCGAGAGAGAGGGAATGACATAGACGCAGATGACTTTTGCATTTGTGTTTTGGGACTGTCCATGATGATGCCAATATTATAAAATGTCTTCTAAATTGATGTCTGCATTAATTTCCTTGCAATATTTTCGATTGACGACGTTGATTTCAGTAAACACTAATTACATCCGATATCCTATCCTCCCTTCAACAACAATATCGTGCATTATCATTCATCTCATGCACGTTGTTAGTCCTCCCCTTCTGTCGCCCTCCCACGCTTTTCTCTCTCTCTCTCTCTCTCTCTCTCTCTCTCTCTCTCTCTCTCTCTCTCTCTCTCTCTCTCTCTCTCTCTCTCTCTCTCGGCCTCAGAAATCCAAATCATTATCTTGTGTGTACGTGTTAAACGTTACATTGTATAAAAAACGGGTTTGTATATTGACAAATGGTGTGTTTTGTAAATGTTCATATGTTGATTCCGAAATGATATCCTCAAACAACGAAATACTTACGGACATCAATAAAACAGATTATCTTCAATTAAGTTGCTTTCTCATATATGACTTCAGCCGAGTCTCTTCCCCTCATTCCTGCCTTCTGTCTAATTAAGTTGGCAAACTATTAATTTACTTTTACAATGTTGCTTAATCATCAGCCACACCCAGACTGACAGACAGAAAGCATATTCGCCACCACCACCACTACTTCCTCTACTCCCCTCTACATTTCCCCCCCCCCCCCTTGCTACTGCTGTTGGTGGTGATGATGATGATGATGCTACAAACCACCTGTTCAGCTCTGGTTATTAAATTATTGGTAATATTAAGTGGAACGGAACTAGACAAAGCAAAGTAGACGGAGTTCGACAAACAGAACACTTATTACATGTATTATTATTATTATTATTATTATTATTATTAGCTAAGCTACAACCCTAGTTGGAAAAGCAAGATGCTATAAGCCCAAGGGCTTCAACAGGGAAAAAATAGCCTGGTGAGAAAAGGAGATAATGAAAAATCAAAATAAAATATTAAGAAAAACATTAACATTAAAACATATATTTCATGTATAGACTATAGAGAGATTTAAGTAAGCTGTTCAACATAAAAACATTTGCTACTAGTTTGAACTTTTGAAGTTCTACTGATTCAACTACCCAATTAGGAAAATCATTCCACAACTTGGTCACAGCTGGAATAAAGCTTCTAGAATACTTTGTAGTATTGGGCCTCAAGATGGAGAAGGCCTGACTATTAGAAGTAACTACATGCCCAGATAGAGGTTTCGACGTTGTCGTGGAAAGAACTATTGTAGTTATATCATAATCTGCTTAATTTTGTTATTTAAAGTAACTGGCCATAACCGCTTATGTTAGAAAATATCGGCGAAAGGCTATATGATCATAAGTTTAGTTGCAAACTAAGGGAAGAATTTCCTACACCAGTAAAATATTATGTAGATACCAGGATTTTCATTTAAGGTTACGTGACTGCGATTATTTTTAATTAGAATTATTAGGTATTTTCTATTCGGAAAAAAAATCAGTTACCATTAGAGGTACGAGATTTCTTTTCCTTTCCGAGTATTCGCTTTTAATATATTTCCTCATTGTTCGCTTTCTTTCTAAATTTGTTTCCTCGCCATTAGCGCTGGTCATTGAGACGTCCACTGTCACATTTCCAGACCAGGCACCCAGACTTTTCCCGTTTTGGAATGGGAGAGATCCCCCTCCTCTTTTCTCCCTTGACCCTACCCAGTCTCCCCTTACATCTATGAGATAGATTTGTCATAATAACTGTATGTATGAGCATTAGGGGGAGCCAAGACCCCTCTTTCTTTCTCTACAAATGAGTAGGCGTAGGTTGCCAAGTAGAATTGTGCAAAAACAACTAACGTGAAAAGCAAATGTTATTGACTTATCTTTGGGAAAAAAGTATTTACGACATAGTTGTGAGCGGAAAAGGAAATGTCGAATGCCTCCTGGTCCCTTTTTTTATTGAGACCATTTTTTGTTCATCCTGATTGTCCTGAAACGGGGTGATGGTGGTGGTTGCAGAAAGGTTTCATAATCGTTAAGATTCTTATTCGTTTTCATATAGAAGGCCAAGGAGAGAGTGAAAATAATGCCATTTATTAATTCCTAAGTATAATTTGACTTTCGCACTTTCCTAAGGCTTATTTATCATAATTATTGTCATGAGCTTTGTGGCTCACGTTATTTGATATATGAAAAGTAATTGAATGGGTCTGTTTTGGCCAAAAGGCTAATACAGTATTAGCCACGGCAGTAAAAAAAAAAAAAAAAAAAAAAAAAAAAACTGATTGCTAAACATGAGGCGCAATTATGTATGTCCAAGGCTCTATGATATGTCATTAAATAGTAGATTTACCTGACGAACTCCTACATAAACTATCTTTCTATGACGGTACTCTGGACCTTGCTTGAAATTTTGCCAAGTCAGAGCAGTCTATTTGCCCTTCACTTGAGAACGTGCTCATTTACTAAAATCTTGTCCGTTTTGATAATCTCATTATGAATGTACTAAATTTTACACGGTTGATTATATTAGATTCTCAGTTTGATGTTTACAAATCATCTCGAGATACATTTAATATGAATTATTACCACTATCAGCTCACTAGCGTATTAAATTGTCTTGCATGGGAAATGGTATATTTCTAATACTCGTATTTTCAGTGCAAATAGCTTTGTGTGGCTTGCTAAGGACGAATATCTAATTTGTGCTATGATGGTTTCCTTTCTAATCGTGGATAACCTTATTTTATTAGGTTTCAGTTTTTTGGCTTCAAAATAGTTTCTTCTTGAGAATCTCACTTGCTCCACGTTTTAGTTCATTATTGGGTAATTATTTTTCAGGAATTTCTTCATTCTGCTTCAAGTTTTTATTAGTTGTTTAACAATTATAAGGCACAAGATATGGGGAGAGAGGCCTCATATGAAAGTTGAAATTAAATTAGTACCTGGCATTTGGGTTTTCTTAGTATATATATATATATATATATATATATATATATATATATATATATATATATATACATACATACATACATACATACATACATACATATATATATATATATATATACATACATATATATATACATACATACATACATATACACATATATATATACATACATACATATATATATATATATATATATATATATATATATATATATATATATATATATATATATATATATATATATATAGTATATTATTTCAGCCACTAGCTTGTTAAATTTTCTTTCGAAATGCTATTGAAAATCTTGTTTATCCCCTATTGGTTATTAGTAAGGGTAAAATTCCCTCAATATCAGAACCGCTGATATTAGTTTCCCAATTCGCAAAGCATACTTGCCGTATGTGTACATCTATATTTTTTTATGAATTATCTGCAGTTTGCTTAGTTTAGGGATGCCTTTTTCTCCATTATCAGCTATATATATAATACGATATATATATATATATATATATATATATATATATATATATATATATATATATATATATATATATATATATATATATATATATATACATATATATATATTTGAATGTATGTATATATACGTCAAGTTTTCATATTTATCTGGGAACTAATGCTCTCTCTCTCTCTCTCTCTCTCTCTCTCTCTCTCTCTCTCTCTCTCTCTCTCTCTCTCTCTCTCTCTCTCTCTCTCTAAATTGATCTTCCACTTTTTTATCCCCTTGTTATAAATATAAGTAGTCGGTCTGAGAATGCACATCGAAATTTAGGTAGACTAGATGATAATGATGTCGAAGAGTGAGGGTATCCCGACTACTAATAGGGAGAGGGTGTTTAGTATTGTGCTGCACCTTAAGTGCACGTGTTCCCTTGTGCTTGTTAGGCCTATTGTATATAATGGGCGTCTGGTATAGGACTGTAGGCTATGTAAGAGGTAAAGGACATGTGTGATTACTCCCCAGCTGTTCAAGGTTATTGTATTTTGTACATGCATAAGGCATTCAGAGGTGTTATTAGTATCCTTTGGTGTATTGATATTATCTGGTAAAGTTTGCTATATGTTCAAAATATTTCAATGTCGTGTAATGTTGCTAAGTTAGCTGCCAGTCTTTATTGCCTTTTTTTTCGTAGTTTGAGAGGGTCTGGGGTTATGGATAACATGACTTCTATAATTAAGAGAGATTAGTGTGTGGGAGCGCTTTTTAATTAGCCTTTGAAGTTTAAATCGGAAGCTTTTAATGTTATGCAAAGAGAACACCAGATGAGCGTACCAGGATTTCACTATACATCGTTTATAGGGGTTGTTGTTTAACCACATTTAATAGTGCGAATTTTGACTGATAATTTTATTTTTGGTGATAACGCATATTTCATTTCCATTGATGCTACATCAGTTAAGTGTACACTTACACAGATCTTTCTTATTCAGAAGAGAGACCGATTATGCTGTTATAACTGTTATTTAAGCAGGACTTTCTTCGTTAACAAGTTTTGGGAACACGGTTGCAACCATGTTCCCATATCTTCCTCTTGTCTCAAGGGGCCTTGGGATTTGGGGAAAATCTGTAGTATCGATTTGTTTGAAGAGCCTGTTGTGGTCGTCCTTTACATGACTTTAATTAGTTGGGGAATTTCGATTATTTCGAGTGTCGAGTTAATTGCGTTTCCTCTGATCTTCACAGTCATATCGTAAACATTTCCTTTGATTACTCTCTTACACAAACATTTTTCTCTTTGATATCTCTTGGATCAAAAGAACGCCACAAATCCTCTTGAATTTGCAACCCCCTTTTTTTTCTCACCCATCTCTTTAACCTCTTCTGTCCCCCTTCTTTCTGCAGCTTGTATTTAAATGCGTCCCGAGATTTAACATGCCTCAAAAGGATGAGGAAGACCCTCGCAAACTTGTTCTGACAGTGGGAGTAAAATATTCCCATTCATGAGATTTTATGGAAGTGCCCTTCCCTTTCTCCCATCTTCTCATCTTATTCTTCCCTTTTTCGAGGGTTTGTCGTAAGGACGACCACCAGATATTTGAAGACGCTAAGACTGAAACGTACATAGCGAATGTAGTAGTTTTCAAGTCGTAGTAAGATAAGTGTGTCGGGGAGCTTTAGGTGTAACAGATGGACTAAAATATGCTAAATATATTCAGGATAGTTAAAGACCAAAATACTGTTGGAAGGGAACGGACAAGAAGAGGAAGAGGCCTAGCTCGAAAGTCATACGGTACCGTTTTGAAGTTTTCTCACCATTCCTTCCCTATTTAGAGATAGAATTACTATAATGTACCACGATCAAGCTGGAATTGTACTATGTTGACCTGCATAACAGTCCTTCATCAACAGATGCATTAATGGACTTCATACATGGGTGTTTTATCAATTTTATGTTCTGATAGAGACAATTACTATAAGCTCCTATAATGTAGATTCCGTACGTAAAATAAAGAAGTGTATCACTTAGATTTACGTGTTTAGCTAGTTTTGTTGTAATAAAAACATACGATATAAATCATAAAGATAATGGATGGTGTTACGATACTAAAGATTAAGTTTTGTTATTTTCATTGGACTATAGAAAGAAATTAAAATTAATTATTGCGTTTGTCATATATATATATATATAAATATATATAATATATATATATATATATATATATATATATATATATATATATATATATATATATGTATATATATATATATATATATATATATATATATATATATATATATTGTGTGTGTGTGTTTAAACAAAGATATGAGGTTGTCTATTCTGAGAAGAAATTTGGTTATTCATACATTCAAATGGACAAGAAGGTAAATGAAGAAGGAAAGAACATGAGGTAATTTTCCTAATAGAAATTGGTCGAGTGTACCTCCCACTTTGAAACCCTAGACTTTGTTTAACATGTGGGGTTGTACCCTCCAAAGGGGGTTGAGGGTTAGTATTTGAAAAGAGGAGGTGCATAGTGTTCTCGGGGGAAGGTGCATCATTCTCACGGTGTATATTTCAGAAACGGACAACTGGTCATGTGGTGCATTTTGTTTTCAAGGAAATAATTAGTTTTCGTAGCCAATATTTTTCACCGATGTGATAATTTAAATTGAATGCCTTTGCTGGTGTAATACATTTAAAGTGAAAATCAGATTTCTTCTTGGAAGTGTTATGCAATTTTACAAATTATTTCATTGTCTGAGGCAGGGATTGTTTGCATTCTGCGTAAAGGCTTCTCATAATACTCAAGATTTAAAGAAACCTCTCTGTGGAAAGCAGTGGACCTCGATCCAGTTGCAGTGGAACACGCCAAGAGAGGCACTTCAAGCGAATTAGGTCACTTAGGGATTTTGTTGGGGGTACTCATATCTGAGTACATTGTGCTTCCGAGATTTTATATCATTAGGTTGATTCTATTATGTAATGTCCTTTTATGTTAGTACTTAACTATTTGCTTTAAAGGGGAATTGCCAGTGTTCGGGGGTCTAGTATTTATAACCTTTGTTGTTTGTTATCCAAACAAACAAGATATGTCATATACTTTTCATGGACAGTAGTACACACTTATATTTTTGTTATGCTTTTCACAACAACAACAAATGTCCTCTTGTATTTGGTTTTTGTAGATATGGCTTGCACAAATTTACGGAATTATTTTGATGAGTTTATTAAATAACCATTTTTCCTATTCTCCTCTAACAGGAACAAGGGAGCTCTCCAAGCAGTGAATCTGAAGATGAGCCCGTAAGTAAGTGCCGGCGTCTGTCGGCCTCGTCCGTGTCTTGTGGATCTTCGTGTGGACCTTCGTGTGAGGGCCGAGGCCCTGGGAGTGGCTTTTCGTGTGGATCGGCCTGTTCCTCGACGTGTTCCTCTCCCTGTCCGGGTGCTCGCCCTTATTCAAGACCAAGGCGGTGGTCTCACTACGACTCCAACCTCTCCGAGGCCGGGTCTTACATCGAGGTGAGAGAAACGTTGATAGAAAAGGGCTGAATGTTTTATAAACAAAAGTAATTAAAAGATAAACTTATATTGCCTTAATTGCAAATTAAAAAAAAAAAAATCTGATTGTATTGAAAATATAAAAATTATTTCATGACTGCTATTTCTAAGTATATGTTAAGCGTCTGTAAACATTCAGTAGATTTCGTTGGGAAAAGAATTTTTCTGTCTGGTCAATTGGTAAGGTATGCCATCCATCTAATGGTACTTTTTAGACATTAATCTTTTGGGGTTTCTCGTTCTTCTTTGAGAATCTAATACTCCTACAGGTTTTTGGGTTTTCTTTAGTAGTCTAGTACAAGACGTTCTTTGAAAGAACATATAATAATCACACTGATATTACTAACACAAAAATAACTTCATTCACATTCTACTTACATATTAAAGGCTATGCGATATTTTATAGTTATACGTTCAAGCTTGAAAATGCTGAAGCACTTGAAATATTTATATGGAGTATGTTATTTGTCTAAACCCCCCCCCCCGTTAGTACCCTTTTTTACGAATTTGGGGCTCTTTTTGTGAATCTTTCTGTTTACCTTTTATTAATCGACTTTTTACAGATTTTCGGCCACTTAGAATTATTTTACTTGATTCTTTTTTAGATCCTTATTTCGGAGGCTTTAATTACAAGAATTCCTAAATAAATGCCATTTATGAAAATTTCTTCCTCAGTTAGTTAGCGTTCGACATTTTTATTTGTGTCCATAAATATTAAGTTTACTCTTGTAAGCAAATGGTACACACGTTCATCATATTGGAAAACTTAATAAGTGCCGGTGTGTGGAAGAAAGAGAATGTGAATAGAGAAAAGGATTTGATCATTTTATGTCTGAAGTGCTTTTGTCGTAGAATCTGATTTAAATCTAGTTGAAAGAAATATGTCACAATAACGGATTTAATTTGAAACCTTATATGCTATCAAAAAGGCTGAAAGGTGTGAATATTAATTAACAGAGTACAGTAGTTGTTTAAAAAGTTCTGACAAATAAATAGTAACGTGAGATGTCCTGTGATAATTTGAAATAGATATTTAAAAAGACAAGGATAGAAATAAGTAACATTAATGTAGCAAGTTGTAGCATTATGTCCAAGAGGATCTTTGTATTACTTTTACCTCGCTGTTTTGAGTATTAATACACCAGATATATATTCTCTTAAATTCCGTCTAAAATTAAGAAAATTATTTTAAATCCGTTTAATAATGAATAGACAATAAAGAGCAGTGTATCACAGGTTATAATTTATGATTCAATTTCATGTGCAATTTTTGTCCAATATAACTTATATCTTTGTCCTGAACCCCCACGCATAGTTTGAAATGCCTTTTTTTATGCACTTTGGGTAGCCAATGGGGACGGTGTTTGATGCAAGATGGTTATTATTTTGGTGGTATTTCCTGCACTTTTATACCTTTCCTTATCTTATCGTCTCCTCCATATTTTGTATCCTTTGTCTCACCAACTCACTCATCGCACAGACCACCACCAACTCCACCACCAAGCACAGCTCATGTGCTGTAGCAGTTCCTCCTGGCGCACGCGCACATAAGGCAAAGGTAATCTACGACGACGGTGTTGCATGACGAACTGTTTGATGTGCCCTCAAAAGCCCCGTCTCTCTCTCTCTCTCTCTCTCTCTCTCTCTCTCTCTCTCTCTCTCTCTCATTTGCATGTCTATGGGATCACGTGTTTCTCGCATGACCTTAGATAGTCTTGATTTTATAATTTAAACTGATGTTGCTTTTTAAACGACTGTTTGGTTTGCAGTTGGCAAAATATACGCTTATGATTCTACATTAGCATCCTTATTAAATGTAAGCATGATGAATGTGTATTTCAATCTTATCATTATCTTTACTTGCTAAGCTACAACCTCAGTGCAAAAAGCAGGATGTTATAAGTCCAGGGGCTTCAACAGGGAAAATAGCCCAGTGAGGAAAGGAAACAAGGAAAAATTGAATATTTTAAGAAGAGTAACAACATTAAAATTAATATTTCCTATATAAACTATAAAAACTATGAAAACTAACAAAATAAGAGGAGGAGAAATTAGAGTAGTGTGCCTGAGCAAGCAAGAGAAATCTAACCCAAGACAGTGGAAGACCATGGTACAGAGGATATAGCACTACCCAAGACTAGAGAACAATGGTTTGATTTTGGAGTGGTGTTCTCCTAGAAGAGCTGCTTACCTTAGCTAAAGAGTCTCTTCTACCCTTATCGAGAGGAAAGTAGCCACTGAACAATTACAGTGCAGTCGTTAACCCCTTGGATGAAGAAGAATTGTTTGATAATCTCAGTGTTGTCAGGTGTACGAGGACAGAGGAGAATCTGTAAAGAATATGCCGGACTATTCAGTGTATGAGTAGGCGAAGGGAAAGTGAACCGTAACCAGAGAGAAGGACCACATAACTCTCTAGCGGTAGTATCTCAACGGGTGGCTGGTGCCCTGGTCAACCTACTACCTAGGAGTTAAAGCATTCGTAAACCGAAACTCTAAAGTTACCTTAGTTGATATTGCTCACGAATTTTCTTTTTCGACCCTGATTTACATTGCTATTTTCACAAGAATGTTAAGGAGTACAGTACTTAGCAGTCCATAGGTTAATCATGGAGATAAGAATTGATAGCTTTGGTCTAGCTAGTGTCACCCTCAGTGAGAATTTGGTTGTGTTGACGGTGAGGTGGCGGCTAATTGTGTTTACATAACTTATTCCGATGATTTAGTAATGGCTGGTTAATACCGGAGTAGGAAAAATGTACTTATACGCTATTATTCACAATTGCTTGAAGAATGGAATTACTACCTATTCTGGTTTCGTCCTTTGCACTGGATACTTACGCTGAATTTAATGTACGTTTTTATTTAAGGTTACTGTTACTCTTATGCTTTATGCAACGTAATAACACAATACTCTTTGTGATTGTTAGTAGTTTTTGTAATTAACATTTCATATGCATTGCTGTTTGCATTTTTTTTTCTTAAGTGTCCATTATTAAATATGATGTTTGCTGTTACGGAATGTTTTACCCTACAACATATTTACCTGTAACAATGATGAGTCCATGTAAAAATCACCAACTTTGCAGTAGAGGGTGTAAAAATTTGTAAATGATTTGTCATGTTATTACAAAGATGTATGCATTAATATGTGTTGGAATTTATATAAAAAATGTTCAATTACTTTTTACGTGTCGTAATTTATAGTGTCTTTTGATACTTTTGATCTTCAATAAAACTGATGTTCAATAATATTTCGTTTTTATCGAAAAGCGTTGTTTGAATTTTAAAGGATTACGTGCATGTTCCCATGCTTGCTCTCCAAAGCTACACTGTGACTCATCGTTGGGAAGTGATAAAATCGTTATCTTTCGGAAAATTGATTGTTTTGGTATCGTCATCTCTGTCAGGGGATCTGTTATGTTGTTTATTCAGATATGACCCATTTAAAAGTTTATAAGTTTCTTTAATGTACTTCTCATCTACAGGATGACTATGTGTGTGTAAACGGGACCGACTGTGATGTTGCAGTATTGGTCTCCGAGGCCGCTATCCACTCCCCACCAGAACCAATGTTAGTTGACCCCGACCAGCAGCAGCAAGAAACCACCACCACGGCTCCCCAAGACTGTGAGGCCTCTGGCCTGGTCCCTGACACTTCTGCCCAGGAAAACCAGGACCAAGACATGGTTGGAAGTGCTGGCTTGGACATAGTGAGAGCTCGCTGTGGTCATCTTGCACCTGCTGATATTCTGGCTGAAGTAAACATGATTCAAGATCCATCAAAGACCATAACAACAAGCAGCACCAATAGCTCTTCCAGTCATAGCCTCATGGAAAATGAAAACCAAGTGAACGGAAACACTGTTTCCCCAACAGTAACGGAAGACTCTGGCATCAATCTCACTCCAACATTGGCTGAGGTGTCAGTTAATACCGAGTTAAGTGGTGTAAGAGACTCTCCTTCAAAATCTAGCTGCACTAATGTAGAGAGGCCATCACCAAATTGTGCAATCTTTGATTTCAAACACCAAGACACTGATACAGAGGAGGCTGCTACTAATACAACCACCTGTACAGCTACAGCTGCTTGTCAGGCAAACCTTAATTTAGTGGATTGTGATCCTTCAAGAAACAGAGTTTACCAAGTACGCCGCAGAACAAGCTGCATTCGAAGAACAACAGCCCGAACTAAGCTTGAATTTAGTGGTGATGAAGAAGTTGATCATGAAGCTCTGCAGAAGATAATTGATTCAGCTATTCTTGATCCAGATTGGTTGAATTCAAATATTCCTAGTGACATAGAATTCAGTGGCACTGAGGATGAAGTTACTGCCCATGAGCATATGGATACTGGAAGTGATGGTGGTGGCACTCCTGGCCAGTCACAAAATGAACTAGTGTTAGAACAAAAGCAAGATCAGAAACAGGTGAACAGTGAAGGGGAAAAAATGGATGTCAGAGACCAGGAGCCTCGAAGATCAATTAGCAAAGAATCTATAACAAAATTGGTGAGTGATGCTGAAAAACTTGTAAGAGAACCTGCTGAGACAGGTGAAGAACCTCCCCCAATAATTTCACCAAGACCTCACCTTCAACTTCCTTTGAATGGTACCACTGACAAGTGTGTTGTTGTTAGCAGCAAACAAGCCAGAGTAAGACAATGGTTGGCATCTCAGCGCCGGGAGACCAGATTGTCAGCCTCTTGTGTCTTAGATTCTTGTGATGCATCCGGAGAACTGACAACTGGTGAAAGTGACATCGAGTCAGCGACGTCAGAGGATATGGATGCCTCAACTGCGACACAGCATGGGACTTCTACCAGAGGATCTTTCAAGGGATCATTGAAAGGTTCACAGAAGGGCTCCCTCAAAGGTTCCAGAGATCCTCTTCCATCCACTGACAATACCCCAACAACAGAACGCATCATCGTCATGCCAGACGGTGGCCAGTCTAAGGTATGTGCACAAATTTTACTTTTCTTCAACAATGTAAGGTTCCATATTTGAAAATTTTTATCCCCAATATTATCATTACATGAAAAATACTATGATTTTCCTTTATTTGTTTTCCAGGTTGTAATGCGCAGCCGCAAACGCCGATCTGGTGAGCAGCGCCCGTGGAGTGTCAGTGAATTGTATCAGCTAGCTACCCGGCTCGATTTAGCTCCCTTTTCAGTGTCTGAAACAGCTTTGCATCACCTCTTGACTGCCACGCCGGAGACTCCTACAAATGATAACCAAGCTTTGTAAGTATAACCTTATATTTTCCTTTTGCATGGCACCTTCACTTTAGAATTTCACTGTGAAAATTTCATAAGTCATTTTTGCCATTGATATTAATGGGTGAATGTATTTCTCTTGTCAATCACTTTATCGCTGTTGTTTTATCATTTTAAGTTTTTTGACTACAGTACAGTAACTCAAAATTTCCGTATTAACCTCCTTGGTCATAGACTAAAAACCATTACTGGTCAATATCATATAACATAACTCCGATTCAGTATGTTTGCTTCTTCCTTTACATACATTATTTATACTTGTACAGAATGAGAGAGAATTATACGTACATTTGATGGTTTTAGAGTCGATATATTCTTTCTGAATAATCGCCTAAATGTCATATCTTGAGCACAATTAAAATATATTTGAAAATCCTGTGTTTATTACTTTTTTCTAGTTCATTCATGGGCTGTTAAAATCTGTTCTTAAAATAGATCCGGCCATACAAATAACGAAAACCGTATTGAAGTCAGTCTAGAACTTTCTAGGTGTGTAGTATTTAGCTTCTCCGCATTCCTTCGGTATTGATTAATAGAAAGAAGGTCGTGGGGATCGTATCACAGTAAGTTTAATTCTGATTGAAATGAAATATTGTTAATTCTTATTATTCGTATTGAAATGATTGTATTATTTGTTATTAACTTCGAAAAATAACTTTTTTTTTTTTTTTTTTTTTTTGTAACTTCTTTAAGTCTACTATTTTGATCAAATGTCTGGATTTTCAGGCTGTTACCAGATCTATGGTTTATTTTTAAAATTAGTTAGATTTTTTTTTCAGTAGTATGTGCTGTTATTGATCATTAGCTGATTACGCAAGTATCCCAATCTAATAGAAGTTTGTCGTTTCGTAAACCTCATATTTGGTTATTCAAATATTGACGCTTACATTATTATCTCAATGAGATACCAAAAGGACAAAATCCTTGTGAATCTATTGTTTTTCAGTAGTAAATGTTGATAAGTTATCTTTGATGTATCCTCTTTCAAAGGAAGCATTACATACAAATATTTGTTACTTCATGTTGATAAAATCGTTAGTACAGTAATTAATGTCTTTTTTTGTTCTTTAATTTTATTGTATGGAGGAAGATCAGTAATCATTGGATGGAGGAGAAAATTGTTCGAGTCATCCTCATGTCGTCAAGCGTGATGCTCAAAGTCAGTTGTGTGTAGTCTCCGTTAGAGTGACGTCGTTTATCGCGTCTTCTTCCTCCAGGATTTTGAAGACTTTAGGTTTTAGTGTCCAAGAATTTCTTTCATAGTTTTAATTAGGTGTAAAGTCGCCCATTCGTGTCATATTCTGGATCGTTCATTGGTTATTTATACATCTTCGAAGACTTCATAAGAGCAGACGAGGAACACCTACTTATTTAAGTTTTATTCGATTCATCCATCGTCTTCGTATTCGCCTGTCAAGGCATCGAGAGAGAGACAGTGAATCACAGGTGTATAATAAGTCACAGCGTTCTTTAACAACCACAATTGCATTATTGGCTCAGGAATGTATTAGTATGAATAACTTTCAATATGAGCATATATAGTCTGACACAATTTAAAAGATGCAATGTGATGTGGACATGAAAATTTAGTCTAAACAAAATGTAGCGCAATTGCTAGCACACAACCGGACTGCTTTGATGAATGGTGTCGTCATAGTTTGTGGTCGCACTCAGAAACTTTCTGTGCCGCCTGCTGACTTTCCATTTAGGTGTTCAGCTGCTTCAGTGAAGCACAGTTACAAGAAAATAGGACGGCATCTTTCATTGCGTTCTGGATAAAAAAAAAACTTCACTTCATAGCAAGATATTGTGTTGCTAGCCAGTTTTAGTAATATACTAAGCGTGTTATTTACTAGAGTATATTTATATAATACATTTATGATCCGAACGGTAACCGGTTGTTTTATTGGTTCTGTGATTAATTGGTGTGAAATCAGTGTTTCTTTTAAAGATTTGATTATATTTAACGAATGCCGAAATGATTTAACGACATTTACATCGAAGAATACTGAAAACAAGTAATGACTTGGATATGTTGACATTGAGTAACTTCATTAGCCTCGTAGTTTGTGAAACGAATGGACGGTATGTCGTATACCAATTTGGATTTTATTAGTGGAAAAGGGTGCTAACTGTAAGAAACAAATGTTAGCCTGACAAGATTACTAATGTTATAGCAAGAAAATTTGTTGCATAGATTTTACTCATACCTTTGTGTGCAATGATATGATAACTTTGAATACCTTATTGGGTTAACGTTTTAAACTTAGTTACCTGTCTACATATTAAATCTTTTCATTACAGTGGCCTTGGAACACCGGAAGCGGTAACAACTAGCAACACATCTCCTGCAGAAGATGCTACCCCAACTTCTACCAACCTTCTTAATATTTCCTCCACAAGTTCGACTACCAATACAATTAGTACCACAATCGTCACAAGCACAGGGCGTCAGTCGCCACCAACAGCTTCTAACACGGGATCCCTCAGAAGAAGAAAGACCAGAGCCCGAAGGAAGTCCAACCTCTCCCTGGTGAGTGTTTCAAGCTAGAAATTATAATTCCATATAACATTTTTTGTCATTCAAAATATTTCTCAATTAAACTGTAAGGTGAATGAAAAAAACTAAGAGTCGAAACAACGATTATATAGAAACATGAGTGGGGTGTATTCTTAATTTGCATTGGTTAGTCCTTTAACGTTTATAGAAAACGGTCAGGATATTACCCATTTTCTACGTTTGACTATTCCAGGGGCGACGAACCGATTCAGGCTCAGAGTGTCTGACGTTGAACTTGTCTGGTGGATCTGACAATAACCAAGTTTCCCCTAGTCGCCGACTCTCCAAGTCCCACTCTTCAGGGTCGGACTCTGCATCTCACTGCAGGAGGCATATCGTCAAGAGTTCTTCCTTCTCTGGTGAGTAAATATGATAGTAGATAAGCGTTTGTTTTTTCTTGAAAGTGTTTTAGCATTGATGTGTCAGCTTAAGAAGAGTATCCGGTTCTGTTCCGTTCCCATGATTTTTGAACGAAGGGCTTTTGTATACAAGAAACAGTAGGTACTATGCATTGCAGCTTTATATCTGCATATTTAGGAAATACGTTTGTGCAGTTTACGTGTGTGTACCTGTTATATTTTTATTGTGATCATCAAATAGAACCGCAAATCGTTCGGTTCTTACGGTGATAAAAATTGTGCTTTTGGATGGTGGTAAGAATATGTGAGGGAGTAAGCATGTATATATAGTCACCCGTACCCCTCGGAGGGATTGGCAACATACGCCAAATGTGCTCATAGTTGCCGTACATACCCACGTGGTTCGTTTCCCCTTACGTGAATGTTTTGTAAAGAATAATGTATGATACTTTACCATTTGTTTTTATAGATATTTGTGTCTGGCAAAATATTGTGTAATTAGCGATGCCGAAATTTCTTGTACAATCGGTAAATTGCAAATTAGATGACTTATTTAGTGTATCACTTGTCAGTACTGTATTGTTTTTTCCTGCATGTAGCAACGAAAATAACAACTTGTCGTTAAATATAATTCAGCAATGCTATCAAAACGAGAGCCCACATAGGTTTGCTGAAAATCTTTTTAACAGATGAATTTTACATTAGGGTAAAAAGAAAATTTAATTTTGTGAACATGCATTAGTTTAATCATTCATATTTGAAAATGGATTCTTTTATTCGAAAATTGTTACTGGTAGATAAAAAAAAGCGTTGCAATGAATAACAAATTGATTTGAAGTTTGTTATAAATTAAGGTAAATAGACTCAATACACAGGAAGAAATAGATTGTTAATCTAAATATTGCAATTCTTACTCATCATTTTTTTTTATTCACCCCACGAACAAAAGAAAAACATTGGCAATATATTTTTTGTTTACACAGGAAGAGCTAGATTTTTAATCTAAATATTGTAATTCTTACTCTTCATTATTTTTGTTCATCCCAAGAACAAAAGAATAACATTTGCAATATTTTTTTTATTACACAGGAAGAGATAGATTTTTATTCTGAGTATTGCAATTCTTACGCTTTATTTATTTACTTTTTATTTCCTTTTGCCAACAGGAGGATGTCGGGCTGGTTCTGGCGGAGTTTCATCTTCCACCGAAAAGTGTGTATCGGACTGTGGTGGCGTTTTGGGTGTTCCTCGATCACCAGCCCACCACGCCCGCGGTGATCCCTGCTATTCAAGCGACGATTCCCGCCCCGCCAGCCCTGTTGCCGTCATTCGTGAAACTGTAGCCACCCGTAGCCCCGCCCATACAGCTCGCAGCATCACCCAAATGAGTGACCTCGACCCACAAAATGGCCACGAGGATATGAGCTCGTTGTCGGAACAAGCATGGGACCCTTACCAGGTGAGGTCATAATTAAAACTCGAGTGGATGATCTTTACTTGGTGTCATTCATGAAGTAGATCTGCAGTATAATGTGTGACTCCTTACTTCATGTTTGGGGTAGATTTAACATTTTAGTTTTCCCTACAATTTAATTATGTGCTTCTTTCCATACCAGCTTTTATTAGGAATATATTTTTCTTTAGTGAATTACAATTTGTTAAACATGTTTTAATGTGGTTTACTTTTTGTGTTTTTGCTAGTTTTATAGTGCTCAATAATACTTTATTACCGAAACTAATGTTTTAATTCATGATATTTGTCTGAAGTAATTTTTCGGTTTAATATTCAAATGCATTAGGAGATAAAAATTGTAAATAGAGCTTATTCGTATTTTTGTATGGTTTAACTGTAAACAAATTACAAATCTATGGAATGATAAGGCATGTCCCTCAGTGTTTTCTTAGTTAAGTCAGTTCTAAATTTACCATTATGCTGTTCATTTTTGCTGGTGATGGCCCATTTTTGTGTCTTGTCTGGTATGTTGGGTATTTTACCAACACTGAGAGGCATCTGGCTCTTGGACATGCCATTTACCTTAGGTAATGGCTGCTAGGGGCATTGGTATTTTTTCACATGTAATATCTGGGTGCTCTTAGTTATATATGGACACGCATTTCTTATGGACAGATATTCAAGGGTAATTTTCATTGCAGGAGTACAAGTATTTGAGCGAGCCATACTCTGAGGACATCGACCAGGAGGCAGCCCGTAAGCTCTTAGACTTCGGAGATGATTACCGGAAATATATAGACTCCGAAGGGGATTCTTCCTTCTCAGGGGTCCCATACAGAGGCCGGCGGTCTCCACACCATCGTCGTCTCCGCTCTTTGGCACCTCCCGGTCCCCGTGACCTCGATTCGGATTCTGACTTGGATGACCTCCATCACGTGATTGACGAATCAAAGTCACAGTTGACGGTGTCAGAAAACGTTCTCAAAAAATATTCCAATGAAGCTTCCCTCGGATTAGATTACGTAAGTGTTTGCCCTGTGTGTGGTTGTTTTTAAATTGGCTCCAATGCTACAAATGTTGGCAAAAGCAAGTGTGAAATCGTAGATTTTTTATATTGTCAGTAGATATATTTTTACAGCTATGTCAAGCTAAAAATATCACTTAGTTAATCCAAGATGACATGATCTTGAATAACTACGTTATATAAAATAAGTTATTTCTAATCTTCAATGTTTAAGGAGGCGTTCGGTTTTCTATGAACACAGCTTTCTCGTTTTCTATGTGTAGCTCTTCGGATGGGATGGTCTGCCAACCTTGACAGCGATGACTCACACAAACATAAAAAGACCCTCCCATCTGTTTGTAACATAACGAGTTTATTGATTGTGTGACTGAAATCTCAAGAGTTTACCTTTACTAAGTATGCATCTGTCAAGATCTTGACATCAAAATGACTTATGTTCTCTATATACGACAAAAAATTCTTAGGTCCTGCTGGTCGCTGTCTTTTTCTAGTGTAGTATGATCAGGAAAACAACCATTAAAGAAATTTAAAGGTTTATTGTATATTTATATTATAGCCCTTCTGATAGGATTATATTGTTTTGTGTTTGCAAACATTTATTTAATTATAATATCCATGAGTTAGAGGAAAATTTAATTTTGGTTATATTCAAATCTCTACATTATACAGTCTTGACTTTTGCCATGGGGATGAAAGAAAGCGGGCCAGACATGAGTGAAAGTTGGCAGCCTTGAAGTATGCGCCATTTCTGGCAACTGATATAATTGCCAGGTCACTGATGACCTCGTTTTGAAAACGTTATTTGGTATATTTGCAAACTTTTGAAAGTAATATATGTTGAGAGTATCAAGTGGTTAATTTAGTGTTTGAATAATAAAGTGATTATTCTGACCATATAGTCCCAAGGCAGTCATGAAATGCGAAACTGGTTTTCAAGCTTGGCAAGGGTAGGGTGTGCGTTTGTGTATGTGTGTCTGTGGTGGTCGTAACACCTTCAGTATTGGGCTACAATGCGTTGTTGTCGGTGATGACTGGAAATATTTCCGTTTCTTGGTGTCACGTGTAAGGGTTTTATAATTGGCGTGCTATGAGTGTTATCCATGGACAATGTGCATGGAGATATTTCTTCAAAAATTAAGCGGATGAGGTAAAGTTAATGATCTTAAAATTGCATCAAGTGGCAGTTATATTTTGTTGCTCGTGGTGTCATTTTCTCAAGGCTTAGAATATAATGACATTTGTAGCTGTTGGAGCCCAATCTCATGTTGAATAAAAACGTAAAGTCTTTATAGTTATATCCATCTGTTCACATTTATTTTATCGTAACAAATTACTTCAATTAAACCCTATTTTCAGTAGATCCAGTTGATGTCTAATGGAATTTACTTAAATCACACTAATGCAGGTTTACTGTCACTTTTTATTGGAGTGAAACCATTCTGAAACTATATTCTTTGTGCTTTATGCAGGCGGAATTGGTCGCCACAGCCCAGACGAATATCAAGTGTCTCAAGGAGATCATACGCCATTTACACATGGAGGGGACTCTCGAACCAGAACTCCAAGAAGCTGAATGTGAGTGTTCAAATTTACATTTTATTCATTCAGTTGACCACAAATTGGTTAACTGAATGAATTATCATTTTGCCTCAACTGATTTTTAATAGTATTATTAATATTGCTGTGGGATTTGGAGCCCTTTAAAATTTATGAAAGATCTGTCAATTTAGCTATTGGAGGCAAAATGATATAATGTTATTGCATGTTGTTCTGTAGTTTTATCATACAATACTTGAAATGGACCAGAAAGTGAGACCAGGAATCGAGTCATGTTACGCATCAGGAATTGTTTGTCACATATGTTTTGTAATAGAGCATGGTGTCGAATATACTCTCCCGATCGTTTTCCACTTTTATTCATATGAATTTCACCTCGAGTTACTTGTATGGGAAATATCATGATGAATTAGTTGCGTAAATTGGGAAATTCGATTTTTTATTGGGTGTCAGATTTTATCTGGGATTCTTATAAGAAAACCTCATGAGAAGCATAATCGTCTCTTCTCCTTGTACACCTTATGTTATTGAATGGTATTATTTAAATTTAAACTAAAATCCCTGGAACTCAGACTTGTAAAATTGCATGGACTTTATAATATTGTGAGGAAAATTATTAAAATTCTCTCTCTCTCTCTCTCTCTCTCTCTCTCTCTCTCTCTCTCTCTCTCTATACTGACAAATGAAATAAATTTTGAGAAATTTTCTATAAAATTTAGCTGTTCTTGCAAAATGTCTGGCTCTTCGCGCCAGGCACGGGCTCTCACAGCCCTTAATGGATTTAGCTAATTTAATTTTTTTTTTTAATAAAAAAATGACATTTCAAGAGGTATTTTATGGCTGATCCACCGTATATTGCGCGGGTTTTCTGCCCTCTTAAAGGCATTTGCTGTGAGCTGTCTTGTTTTTCACTAGTTTAAAGATATATTTACTCTCTCTCTAGGATGCAGATAAACATTTATGATTGAATACGTTTTATTTAAATATATTTTTAGGCTGTTATATTATCCAGTAGGTGAAATGCACCAGTTGTCAAGTCGATCTTGATTTTAGTACAGTAATCCATGTGCATGTTTGGTTTGTGTTTCCGACTGTTTTATCCCTCATAAAGAAACTATTGTATATTAGCAACAATGTGCAGTTGACCTTAGTTCAACCTTTGTCTTGATCTCTATGTTATATTTGGATGAGAGGAATCCATCTAACCGTCAGACATAAGAAAACCTTCAAAATATTCATTGTCATGGCTTCTCTTTTCCCCCTTTAGTGCCGCTGCTCATAACAGTTCATACCTCCTTTAGCAGAGGAAGAAGCCTTCCTGTCACTCAGTTGCGGGATTAATATATTGCTCAGGGACATAGCGTAATATTTCCGTCGGGTCAAGGATGTCCTGTACGGTAGTTCTATTGAAAAAGATAATGGCCAGTTCTGGAACTTGAGGCTTGAGTGAGGCAGTGAAACTTGGTGGGTGGTGGTCCTCTTGGTTCTCTGATGTGCTAGACGTCGGCTCACATTAAGAGTTTGTCTTCAATGGTGTATGAGCGATAAATTAGAACGTGTCGAAGCAATAGCCGATTATGTGAAGTGTAAAAAGGATGCTCATAGGCTTAGTGTTTTATTATAGGTTCTTAGAAATATAGAAGAACGCGTTGTGAATTATGTTACTTCACGAAACTGTTAAACAGGTCTGACCTGTCTTGCCGGTGCTTCACGAAATATGACGTCGATTATAATTTCTGAATATCGATATCTGCTTTTACACTTCATTTTATCTATTCTAAATTGAAGATGGGCATCAGGACTTGTTACTTCATCAAGGATTCCAGTTTCGTCCTAAATGGTAAGCAGTGTGAATTTATGAAATAAGTTAGAATAGTTTCTATTTTGCTGCAATTTCCCTTTGTGTTTTCTTTGTTACAGTTGCTTAGTCTAATTTTTTTTCCCTATATTTTACGGTTGTTACTTGAAATACATGGATTGTGCGATGCTCGGGCAAAGCATTGATATTCTTACTCTAAGCTCACCAGGTATAAAGGAAATGATGAAGAATAGAAAGAAAACAAGGACAGGATATTTCACCTGATAATTTGGAGTTAACAAAGTAGTTAATCTCTCTCTCTCTCTCTCTCTCTCTCTCTCTCTCTCTCTCTCTCTCTCTCTCTCTCTCTCTCTCTCTCTATGTATTCTATTAAAAGATAATGCTAACTTGCTGTAAATTAACTTTTTTCTCTCCCAGATTTTGTTGGCTTTATCAGAATATTATGCATAAAATTTTAATTCAAAAGTAACAACGTTTGGTGTGGTTAAAATACCTGGCCATAAGGATGATAATATTCTAAAATACTAAGATGGTTTATTATCACTAAAATTTTATTCCAAAACCAGTCGTGCCTATCAGTAGTAATATTTTCTATTATTAGAAATTTTCAATTGTTAGGAATCCTCTAGAATTGAAAATAATGTTGGTTGTGAAAAATTGATTCTAATGAGTTATTTTCAAGAAGCCGTATAATCTTGTTCGAGGTTTATATGTTCGAAGCTATTGTTTATCCTTGAACCTTGTTCCGACCAGTTATGTGTAATTGTAACAGGATTAATTTCGTAACATAACCCAGGTCATTAATACATAATTGAAGTGTTTGTCTTTGTTTTTAACAATATTTTACATGAAGGAGAATGTTAATTGGTATAATCAGGAGGTAATATAATGTATATTTATACCGCATAAATTAATCTTTATTCTGGAGATGTTCAGTGAGAGAGAGAGAGAGAGAGAGAGATTATCGTTACTTTTATCTGATTATAGATTATGTAATTATTCTGATAACTTGGCTGATTCTTCTTTATAAAAGAGTTTTGTTAATTTACTCTCTAGACCCACTTACCACTGGATGATAGTATTTTAATTAATTACTGATCAGATAAAAAATGGAATCGTTGAATGCTATGAAACTAGTGACAGTGAAGTTTTATCTCTGTGTACATACTGTATGTGTGTATATATATGCATATACTGTATATGCATATATGTATATATGTATATGTATATGTGTGTATATATATGCATATACTGTATATGTATGTATATGTATATATGTGTATGTATATATATATATATATATATGTATATATATATATATATATATATATATATATATATATATATATATATATTGTCTGAGTGTATTGAAGGTAAATTTAGTATGTTTTATGGGGCAATGGGGTTTTATTAAGTTTTGGCTGGTGAAACATTTTGCATTGTACAATTTTCGCTGTATCTTAAGAAAACGTGAATAAATTGAAGTGGTTTGTTACCGAGGCTTGAAGAGGAAATGTCTGTTTTCAGATTAACATATCTTGTGGTCTTTTTATTCAGAGTAAGTACTTAATAAGTAGAGTTGGTTATTGGAAAGAGTACTTGATATCTGAACGCTTATCTTATGATTAGTCTGATCATTGTTTTTCAACTGGTTTCTGGTCTGGGTGAAATTCAGGTTTTGTACTATTACGTTTGTTATCTAAAACTGATAAAAATCAAGGGAATAATTTATTCTCATCAAAATATGAATGAGGTAGAGATTACGTAACGTGACCCCGTTTCAACCGGTTTGAAAGGTTAGACGCTCTAAAGATATATCTTTGAGATGTTGCATAATTTCTCAAGTCTAGGTCCAGAAAAATTTATTTTGAAATTTTTAATAAAAATCCAGCAATTGTTATTTGAAACTAGTAAATTGTGTGCCCAGTACTCAAAATTTCCTTCCTTTCGGTTCCCCATTGAGAGATATGGAAATATTTTCCAACATTAAACGTCGCTATCCAAAATTGAATGTCTTATGGTCACATGAAAGTGTTCCACATCTTTTCCGAAAAATATGATTCAAAGTGTTACGAAGAAAAGGTTAGCCATGTTTGATTTAAATGAATTCTGGAAAATGTTTTTCTTTATTTTTCTCGAGGGGAGTCGGTCAGTATAGACAATATTTTCAGCGTTTACATTTACTGTATATAAACTTGGAGAATCCTTGTTAATACTATAATCTTCAATGAAATTAAAGCGTTTGTTGGTTGTAAAATGTTGTTGATTCTTGTTAGCTCTTCTCATGGAAATGTCATTTGTGAATTAGCAGCATAAGTTGACTTTGCTCTCCCACATATATTGTCAGTATTTGATGGATTAGACTGTTCTCAGATAATTTAATCATTTATATCTGGAGGGTATTGAATATTTCCCGTCCATTAGGTTTCCTAGATAGCTCGATCTCTCACTGTATAGTACTAATAATCTTACTACATCTGTAATAGCTTCTCAGAAGACGACAGCTGTCATACATTTTTTTCTCTGTTCTTTCTGTCGGTTCTCCTCCAGCAACTACTTATTCTTTCCATATATTTATATTTACTCTCCTCGCTTTGTTACATAGTTTTTTCCTGCCCTCGTTGGCTTTATACTTTTTATTTGATCATTTCCCAACATCTTGTATTTCCTTTGGGCTTGGATTCAGTAAATCATTTCGTTGCCGACCTATCCACTTGCATCTCTCTCTCTCTCTCTCTCTCTCTCTCTCTCTCTCTCTCTCTCTCTCTCTCCCCATATCAGAGGGTTGGCACCAGAAGACCACAGCCTGCTCGTATCTGTAAATCTTTGGTAGAGGGCTGATATTTATTCCCTTTACAAAAAAAAAAGATAGTTTTCAAGAAAAGTATTGAGAGTCTTTAGCCCACCATCGTTGTCATCTATGTAAATAGTTTGTTACGACATTATTATTATTATTATTACTTACTAAGCTACAACCCTAGTTGGAAAAGCAGTATGCTATAAGCCCAGGGGCTCCAACAGGGAAAATAGCTCAGTGCGGAAAGGAAAAAAGGAAAATAAAATATTCTAAGAAGAGTAACAACAATAAATATCTCCTATATAAACTATAAAAACTTTAACAAAACAAGAGGAAGAGAAATAAGATAGGAGAGTGTGCTCGAGTGTACCCTCAAGCAAGAGAACTCTAACCCAAGACAGTGAAAGGCCATGGTACAGAGGCTATGGCACTACCCAAGACTAGAGAACAGTGGTTTGATTTTGGAGTGTCCTTCTCCTAGAAGAGCTGCTTACCATAGCTAAAGAGTCTCTTCTACCCTTACCAAGAGGAAAGTGGCACTGACCAAATACAGTGCAGTAACCCCTTGGGTGATGAAGAATTGTTTGGTAATCTGTGTTGTCAGGTGTATGAGGATAGAGGAGAATATGTAAAGAATATGCCAGACTATTCAGTGTGTATGTAGGCAAAGGGAAAATGAACCGTAACCAGAGAGGAGGATCCAATGTAGTACTGTCTGGCCAGTCAAAAGACCCCATAACTCTCTAGCGGTAGTATCTCAACGGGTGACTGGTGCCCTGGCCAACCTACTACCTACATGTCACTTCAAAGCTTACGAATAGTTATTTTTAGTAAGTCGTTTTGGAAAGTCATCATTATGTCATTTTTGCTACCAAAGCCACCCACCTCTCTCTCTCTCTCTCTCTCTCTCTCTCTCTCTCTCTCTCTCTCATTGATTATAGATAATTTACTATTATCTGCAACCATTTAAGAGTCGGGTTTAATTGTATGTAATCGATATGACTTGCCATCCCTTGACGCTGACTTCCGGGATGTCTAGTTCGTAATCCATTGATGCATGGTAGCCTCTATTTTATCGACAGGGATGGTTTTGATTTTGAACCGGGTCTCCGTTTCATATCCCCAAACGTTTTGCCTAATTAAGTTTTACTTCCATTGATTTGCAAATGATCCATTAATGGGTAATGTCATCTTTATAACCGGATGCACTGTCATTGTTCATGCTTCAAGAATGTATAGTGTTGAGAGTAGGCAATAGAGGACTCTTACTCCATTGAATTATTAACTAAAGAATGCAGGCGTGATTGATTTTTAAGTTATACAGTATATTCAAATTGTTCATTATTGCGTATCTGTTTATTAGATATTATAGTCTTTTATTGGATAGAAGGAAGTAACATTCTACCTTTTTAAGTGATAATTAAACAATTATTAAGGCTGCTTAAGATCTCTCGAGTTGTTTCGTATAAAACGAGTAGGAGGGTGAGGGGGTGCGGCATAGCGCTTATTCTGTGTGGTGACGTTAAACCACCCCTCTCTCTCTCTCTACCTCTCTCCGGTAGAGGGGGTCGAGATAGCGAATACCTTTCATACATGCCCCACCCAGCTGGGCCTTCTGTCACCGTCTTAGCATGCTGAATTTGCTTGCTTGATAATTTTTCTACGTTTGAAATGTTTCCTTCTATATTCATCTTTGTGTGTTGGTTGTTAAATTAATAATTAAATTATTGTTACCATGAATTGTGTTCACCATGATGGAAAGGTGTCAAACGCTAAGATGGCCATCAGGACGACATGGCTATCTCACTCAAAAATAGAATGTTCCTACGCCAAAATCCATTTTATTCTTTTAGCGTTACTTTGACACGCACATTCAATCCAACTGTGAGATGATGCGTCATGTAGTGGGTTAGAAGAACGGTTATGCTGAGATCAATAAATGAGGAGTTGCAACAACACATAAATGGTTTAGCCAGGTCTAGTTTGGCGAAGTTACAGTCGACCATCTTACTCCTACCGCACCGGCACCGCCTTTTAGTAGGGCGTTTGGCAGCCCCGTAGGTCGTCCTGCGGACTGAAACTTCTCTCTCTCCTCCCTCCTGCTTCCATCCTTATCTATCCTCAACCACCCCATGTGAGGTCTACACACACACACACACACACGCTCACACATACACACACGCTCACACATACACACACGCACACACACACACACACGCACACACACACGCTCACACATACACACACGCACACACATACACACACGCACACACACACGCTCACACATACACACACGCACACACACACACACACATCCATCCATCCTCCTGCAAAAGTGTTTCTTTCCCCAAGGTTTCCCATAACTCATCCTCCTACACCTTTGTCGCTTTCTGGCTCATAGCTTGCGCTGGCTAGGTAAACCATTTCCCCTCAGTTACTACCCAGTAATCCCCTCACCCCCTTGTATATATTTACACAAGCCGCCATTCGGAAGACTCCGACTATGAAAAGTGGTATAATCTAAGTTTTCGGATTGTACTGGACATGCAAATTTGCCTCTAAAATGAAGAAGGTAGTTAGTGGATCGTTTTAATTGTGGGATTGTGATCTGAATATGAAATGAAGTATTATTACAAGTGAGTGTGACTTGGCATTGGATTGAGCTGAGGGATCTCACGGTATCCTTCAAGTTGGTGCTTGAGTTTCGAGACGCAACAGAGACGTTTATTCATGGGAGCCGTTAGCAGAAAGGGTGTCTGGCGCCCTTTCCCAAGCCACCACATCAACCCGCCCTCATCTCCTTACCTACATACTGGCTCTAATTTTGTTGGGCAGAGAAGGGTAAGGAGGACTGAGTGGGTGGGTAGTGGGGTATGTTTCGATGGGTAGCAGGACTCCCCAGCGGCAGCTCACAGAACAGAATCCTGCACCAGTTCTAGAGAGGGTTCGCTTACACAAGGCGCGTCTTATATTTTACTGGTGAGGTACTACAATGTAATTACGTTT